>NC_060126.1:73744933-73929933 GCF_021461395.2 Schistocerca americana | reverse complement strand
ACACCACAGTCGCCAACCAGTCGCCACGGCAGCGCCGCAAACCACGGCCAAACTGCAGCTACCGCGCGCTACAGCCTGGGTCGGCCCGCCGAGAATCGCCGCCCCCGCCCAAATGCCGCCCCCACAGCCCCAGCCGACGACCCGCCACAATGGCCAAACCTTCGGCAAAACTCCCACACCGTCGCCGCGGCAGCCCGGCCAGCGCGGCCGGCGCCACAGCCACACAAGCCGAGGCGTGCGGCGATGACGGCCGTGCAAACGCGCCTCCGCCGCCCCATCGCCTTCCGTCGCCCTCCCGCCGTTTCCCGATCGGCCCGCAGCCGTCGGGCCACATCGCGCGCCGTCCTCCTCCTCTCGCCCGCCAACATTCACAGCCGTTTCTCAACAATTGCCCGCCGCAAACGGACGCCGCCTGCGCAACAGGCGCCGCCGCCCCTCGCCGCTTCCGACCCAACCCCTCGACCGAGGCAAACCGCAATCCGAATCTACAGACCAACCCAATCTGCCGTCAAGCACACACGACAGCCGACCTTACACGTTACGCGTTACACATTACGTTTACACGTCTACGTTAGGTTAGGTTAGGTGGACGTGGGTTAGGTTAAGGGGACTTGGGTTAGGTTAAGCGTCAAACTTAGGTTAAGCATTCAAACACGTCAGGCGTCAGAGGTTAGGTTAGGTTGGGTTAGGTTAGGTTAGGTTAGGTTAGGTTAGGTTAGGTTAGGTTAGGTTAGGTTAGGTTACACGTTAGGTTAAGGGGTCAGTGCTAGGTTAAGAAGCGTCAAACGTAGGTTAAAAAAGCGTTCAAACGTGAGGCGTGAGCCGGACAGCTTACCTTACGTAGACGTTAGGGGCTCACAGGCTGAGCTCACCTCGCCACACCACAGGTTAGGTTCGGTTCGGTTCGGTTCGGTTCGCTCGGCTCAGCGTAAAGCGCCGAGGTCAGGGTTACGTTCGTTCACCTTCGGGCGCCACACTTTCGGTTGAAAGGTCGCGACGGGACGACGTCGGCAGGCACGCCGCAAACGAACAAAAACGTACAGACGACGTCGGAAACCGCCGACAGACGGGGGAGCAGCACGACCACGACCAGACACCGAGCGCGAACGAGACACACGCGAACCACCCCACCGGCCAAAGGGCACCACACAACAACCCAGAGCACCACGTGTCGACACCAGAGCAACCCGCCGCTCACGCGACATGGCTGGCACCGAAGGGCAACCGCCCGCAACTGCGCTTTCCGCGCCGGCCCGGATGCACGTCGTGCTACAACAACACCACTACCGTACACAGCCGCTGTTCACAACATCACTATCAATGGCGCGCCCGCGGCTCGCCGCCGTCGCAGTCGCAGCCCCAACGCCAGCACTTTTGCACCACCATTCACACGCACCGCAACACAGCTCGCCGACACAGCCGAACAAAACAAACACCACACAACAACAGCAACAGCAACAACGCCGCCGCCTCTACTTGTGCCGGCGACCCACCCCGCCGATGGCGCACCTTTCGCCAGCCGGCAATCGACACACACGCACCCACCCACCGGGGCCCAGTGCAAAAAAAAAAAAAAAAAACACACAAAAACAAAAAAACCAAACAACACAAACGACACGGGAAGCGCACACCGCCACTTCGCGCGCACGCCACCAACCAGTCGTCGTCTCAAAATAACAAACACAAACAAAATAAACTAACAACTAGGGCAACACAAAACAAAAACGCCTCGCACGAACCGCCCACAAAAAGGACAAGCACACGCACAGCCTCTGCTGACGACCACGACGCAGCGGCACGCTGCTCCTGTCCCGCGCCCCGCGCCCCACTCGATTCACAACTCACGCGACACCGTCAACGACGGGCTCGCTTCCCGCAACCTACCACCTTTCCGCCACGACGCACAGCCCCAGCCCCACCCGACGACGCCCGTGGCAACGACTGCACTTTCACCACCGCCTCCCCCTTCCCCCCCAAAACACACACACACACACAGCCAGCCAAAAACGCACTCGCGACCCACACATGCACGTGCATCGGCACACGCCAACCAGTCAACGTCGACAACCACACGCAAGGCTCGAAACGAAACCGGCGTCCTTCCACGTTGCCATCAAGCTACGCGACACAAGACACAAGGAACCAACACAACAGCCGGCCCCACTAATTCCCACTCTCACGCCGCAAAAAGCACACCGAAACCGCCAAACGCACGCACATTCCCCTTCGCACTGACACCACCGACCGGCTCGCTACCACACACCTCTCGGCAGCCGTTTCACGCCAATTCGCCACACCGCCCACACAGTCGACAAGCGCCCGCCCTGTACGGCACACGCAACGACGCAGCGCAGCAAAGGGCGCCCGCAACACATACCTCTCCGCCGCCCGACGCGCCAACCGCCACACCACACCGCCAGCCACTCGCAAATTGTGCACTGCCACCAGCCACACGTCCAACACGCCGCGCCGCCTCCGGCCACCCGCCAGGGGGCGCTCACGTCCGCGACAACAGCGCGGCCCGCCGGGCCGGGCCGGGCCGAACCGAACCGAGCCGCCGCTGCTCTGCACTCGGCACGGCCACACCCTGCTGCAGACCGGGCTCGTCCCTCTGTACGCGTCTGCCTGCGCATCAACACAACACGACCTTTTTTTTTTTTTTTTTCTCTCTACCGCCATCCCTCCTTCTCGCGTTTTACTCGTTGTTGCAGCAGCGGCGCACACCTACACATCCACAGCCCCAGCCGAGCCGGCCTCACCTCAGGGCCCGCCGCCAGCGTCTCCTCCTCGGGCACAGGTGCGGTGCTGTGGCCGCCCATCCAACCGCATTGCTGGCCGTCCAGCCACCAGGCGTTCCCACTGCCGCGAGCCACGCCGCGCACCGACCCTGCTGCAGAAAACGAAGCATAGCCAGAGACCGACCGATACACAAAGCAAGCCGTCGCCTCGCCTCTTGTCCTTCCTGCCTTCCTTCCGCCCCCGCCCTTCTCACACCACCGCCTCTCCACTTTCGCCCCCCCCCCTCCTTTTTTTTTTTTTTTTTTTTTTGTTTTCTTCTTTCTTTCTTTCTTTCTTTCTTTCTTTGGCCCTCTCTCCTTCCCGCCATGGCGGTTACGGCACCGCCTGCAGCGGCAGATTTTTTGCGCCCACACGCCTACTCCTACCACCATTAACCTTGCCCTGCCCTGCCCATCAACGTCGCAGTCGAACCGACGCTTGCCAACACACTGCCCACGTTCCTTTCTCTTTTCGGCCTACGCCCATTACGCGCCGCCGCCACAGCACCTTCCCTTCCCACAACACACCGACGTCATCACACGCACCCAAAACAGGGGCCACGACCGTGTTCCTCGCCCACTCCCATCCCGCACGGTACGCACATTCCCAACTACTACCGCGCACCCTCCCTTTCCAATCTGTGTGTCTCTGTGTCTGTGTCCTGTCCGCGCGTGACGCCTCTCAACATCCGCCGTCCCCCGTCCCGTTTTCGCCCCCATGCCGTCGTCGCGCCGCCTCCTCCCCGTCCACCGCCGCCCCTGTCCGCCCCGCACCACACCATACACCGCTGCTTGTCCCGGCCGTTGCCACCAAAGGCGCCGACCGCAAACGCGCCACGCCGCAGCCCCCGTGCGTCTCGCGCTCGCTTGCATCTCCGTGCCGACGCTGCCTCTCTTCCCACTCGCACTCGACCTCGACAACACAGTCTTTGGCTCCGCCACTGCGTGTTCCGGTGGTACGCACGCTGCAACACGTATGTATTCATTACCAGAGCGATGGCGAGGCATGACAGCATCTCTGTCTGACCAGAGAGTTCTTTATCGCTGCTAGTCGGCGCTTGGACCGCGCCAGACGACAGTAGTGGCACGCACCGGGTCGCCAGGAACAGTTGTTATATATATTGTAGCGCGAGTCGGGAGAGGTAGTAGTCGGTCGACAGTAGTAGCGGGTGGACGGTTGTACTGAGCGGGCGTCGGCGGCGTGCTCTGCTCGTCTCGCGACTCTGGTCACGGTTCGGGACGATGTATAGTATATTGTGTTATAATCAAAAAGGTGGTGTGACGCTGCATTGCGCAAATCTGATAACGTATGTTCATTGTACTTCTTTTGTTCAACAACAAAAGCCCCACTATTACTTTTTTTCTAAAGTAACTTTTGTCTCTTAACGAAAAACATTCACTTTTTAAAGACTACTTCCTATGGCATTTCCCTCCAAGGAGTGCAATTAATTACCAGCCAGCACTCATTCATTGCACACAGCTGTGTAAGGGGTATCTACAATTGAGGAGCGGATATAAATGCAATTTTTTTGTTTTTTTTTGTGTGTGTGTTGTAACCTCCCAGCAAAATTTAAAATAATGGACAATGTTATTTACGGATGCTAATGGACATTGCGCTAATTGTAACCTCGCCCACAATGAGAGGTATTGAAAATGGCAACAAAAATGTGAAATTCGCAATCTCACTCAAATATAAAGTCTTCACACAACATTTACAAAAGTCCGTTCAGTGACAAGAAACTTCAATTAAACCGAAATATCGGTCTTTGGCCCTGTGCAAAACAATCAGAATTAAAGTCTTACCTCCGAATAAATGGATGTCACATTTCTGCTCTGGTTGTTGCGCAGCGCTTGGAGGAACTGCATTGCAAATAATAATATTCTCTTTTTTTGTGATTTTAGTGACATTTTTCTTCAAAGACGTGGAATGAAATGTGAAGTGCAACGAACTCTTTAGTTCAATAAAAAATTAAATGTTTGAAAAATGCTTTTGAAATAAAAATTATTATTGGGGAACTTGTTGGAGAATAATTACAATTTTTCATTATCTAATGATTATATTAATTAACAGTATACCTTATTCACCATCTTGACCAGTGTTGCCGACCGCCTACATCACACAACCGCACTCGGCTGCTACTACTGACCGACCGCTCTGCATGACGACTATTAGCGTACTGCACGCGACGACTACTGACAGAGTACAGCCCTCAACTACACAGAGCTACGGACTCGCAACGACTACTGACAGACTGACTGACTGAGAACCGCTCGCAACACTCGCGCAGTCCAGCGCAAACTCTCTGGTCACAGATGCTACAATGTCTCGCCATCGCTACTATGTTACATACGTGTTTCAGTGTCTTTTTCATTGGGGTAACGATCTTTGGCTCTTTTTATTCTGAATACAGGGCCAAAGGTCAACGCTGCTGCCCTTATACAATTTATCAGGTTTCATTATGTCTGTTGCAATGTTACATACGGTTCACTCTTTCATTAATATTATCGTTGGGTTTGTTTTGTAGGGACGTTAACATTCTGGCACATTTTTATTATCATCGGACTCTCTGCTATTTGTGCAGGGAGGTTATACCTGGGTCCATTTCCATTTCCATTTACATTTTAATATTGATAGACTTTTTGTTTTCTTTTTTGTTTCTTGTTGTTTTTTTTTTTTGTTTTGTTTTTCCCGCTCTCACCACCACCGCCGCATCACGCCTTCCGTTTTCTTGGTTTCTTTTCTGTTCTTCAACATCACCGCGCCCCATTTCCACACCACAGCCATCAGCCTCCAAGACGGGCGGGCGCAGTGTGCCATTTCCGGCGCACAAGCACACCCGTACGGTACTCTCCTCGCCCCCACGCCACCAACAACACAGCGACCACGCGGCTTTCAGGCATGGCACGGCACGGCACGGCACCGGCGAAATGCGCCGCCCCCGCCCCTCCGCGCATCCGTCCGTCTCGCCACGTTCACTGACAGCCGCGTCTGCGGCTACACCACGACAACCACAACACAACACCGCTCCCCTCCCTGGCAACTCACATTGTTTTTCTCCTCCTCTTTTGCACAAACCACAACGCCGAGCACAGGCGCAAGCCACCCACACCGCGCCCCTCCCCGTCCCGTCTTTGGCCGCCGCTCCTCGTTTCCTCGTTTGCCCCCTCCCATCTCCCGAAATGCCATGCCAGCAGCGTTACGCATGCCCCTCCCCTGTCCACACAACACTACCGCCTAACGAACAGCCTTTTCCGGGCCACATGCAGGGCACGCCCACCTCCAAACACTGCCAATTCACGGACGCACACACACACTTTCCCGACACCTTTCTGTACGGAGGGTGCGTCATCTCGACCGTGACAGAGTGACGGCAACTATCGACGATCCATTTCCCCCCACTGGTAAAACATGTCCACTAACACCTACATACATCATTCAAGTACACAGACAATAGCATACACACAATGGGAGGGCACACGAACATGGACGGCACGGCACTGTCATACACTCTTCCTCAGAACCATATCAACAAACGTTACGTACATCCGGGAAAGCGAAAGCGAACGCGAAAGCGAAAGCAAAAGCAAAGGCAAAGCCCAATGCAGCCGTCAAAGGTAACGTTCACCACGGCAGACACTTGCAGCCGCGCCGCCGTTAAACGCATTTCAGTGCGGCTCCAATACGCCTCCGACACGGGAACGTTCCGTTGCTCTACGAATGCGTTTCCTCCCCTTTTTCCCTTCCTCTCTCTTTTGCCCCCCCTCCTTGCACTCTTGCCTCATTCCTCACGTTCTGCCCAGACATTCGACCGATCAAAGTCAACCTTTCGTTACCGTTCTCAGCGCGACGGTGTACAACAGTATGACGGGTGTGCCCAAGACTTCGGTTCAGTTGCGTGACGCCGGTCTATCGCGCCGATCGACAGTTACTCAGGGGGCGACGGATCGGACCACGTCACCGACACACAAAACACTTTCAAACAAACAAATACATACCGGATGGACACAGACAAACACGTGTACAGACATTCGCCAAACAAACGCATTCGGAGTTAGTCTTCCGACGAGAGCGGACGTGTCGCGCGAGAGCTCGTTATGTCTACGGACGCTACTCCGGCTGAGGGTGTGGCGGATCGCCGTCCGGCGGAGAATACTTCGTCGGCGGCCTCATCCGGCCCCCCACCTATGATGACCAGGCAACGCCTCCGTGAAAACGATCTGTTGACGACCTGTGCAAGGACTTTGGATCTCGGTATGGATTGCACTCATGACTCTTCGGGTGAAGATGACGACGGCCACCAGCAGCATAGTCGTAAGCGTACCGGCGACGCCGCCACCGGCGCAGATGACGGTTTCCGGAAGCCACCAAAGAAGAAGGTCTCGAAGCAGCCGCAGCGGCGGCCTGACACGGACGCGGTGCCAACGTCTAACCGCTACGACGTCATCCAAGACGGCGCGGACGACGTTCCACCGCCCCAGCAGCAACAGCAACAGCAGGGGGCGCAGCAGCAACCGTCCCCGCCTCAGCTGCAGCGGAAGGTGCCGCCCATTGTGTTGCAGTTTAAGAACTCCTACAAGCAACTGCACACGTGGTTAAAGGAACATTGTAAGCAGTCGTTTACTGCCAAGCAGACAGGGGGTGATACCCTCAAACTCAACCTCTCCTGTACTGAGGATTATGTGACTGTAATGGATATGGTTGGGCGAGAGGGTATCCCCATGTATACCTATCCAGCGGTCCGTCCGCCGACTCTGCAGGCGCTGTTGAAGCACATTCCGGCGTCTCTCACCCATGACGAACTGAAGGAAGAACTGGAGGACCTCGGCTTCGTCGCGACGGTGGTGGATTACCATCGTATGCCCGGGACCAATCAGCTTACTGGCCACCGCGTCGTCGTCCTGCAGGACACTCCTCGGCATCGGGAAATATTCCAGCTAACCAGGATTTACGACCTCTCCGTCACCGTGGAACGTCTGCGGAAGTCCCGTGGCCCGGTCCAATGCTTCCGGTGCCAAGGGTTCAACCACGTGGCCCGTCACTGCACTATGCCGCCTATGTGCGTCAAGTGTGGTGCTGGCCACGACAGCCGCCTTTGTCCACGAAGCAAGGATGAGCCGCCCGTCTGTGGCCTGTGTGGAGGCAGTCATCCTGCCAATTTTCGTTCCTGCGCGAAGCATAAGGAGGCTAGCCGTCGGCAGCGGGGTCTTCCTCCCGTCCCGCCTTCCCGACGTGCTGATACCCGCCGGCGGCGCCAACCGCCGCCCACACGGCCGGCCAATGACAACCGTACGTGGCCCTCCCTCATGGAACGCCGGTCCGCGAGGATCCAGCCCGGTGTCACAGTGGCCGATGCACTGAAGGGCGTCTCCCACCCACGGGCTACTGCAGCTGCCGAGGTGCCAAGCGTCCCGCCGCCTCTTCCGCGCCAGGACCGCCAGCCAGCTTCTCCTTCACCCACTGCGGTGCCTACTGTTGGGCTCCACGACGTTTTCCAGCTGCTGCAGCATCTGACCACGATGGTGACCGAGTTGACCAATGCCATCGTCCACCTGCCTGCAACCATCGCCGCCACGGTGGAGGCGACGATCTCACGCAGCCTTCAGGCTCCTACTGCAGACACTTCAGTAGCCCAGCATGCCTAGACGCCGCCGCTTGGATGATTTCCGCATCGTGGCTTATAACGCCGCCAACCTCACCTACGACCTTGAGGAGCTCCGGCAGTTCTTGTTTGAACATGACGTGGACATATGCCTGGTGAATGAGACATTTCTCAAACCAGGCATCCGCTCCAACATCGCAAATTACCGATGCTTTCGGACCGACAGACCGACGCAGGGGGGTGGCACGGCGATCTTCATCCGCTCCTCCATCCCGCATTGTGAAATTCAACCGCCTGCCATCGGGTCTATAGAAGTCACTGCTGTCCAGGTTGAAACAGCCACTGGACCAGTCACGTTTATGGCTGTCTACCGGAGCCCTCGCCGCCAGCTCCTCATCGATGATGCCCGTCTCCTTCTACGGACTCCAGGCAAATATTTCATCGCAGGTGACCTTAATTGCAAACATGCGGCCTGGAATTCATTGGTCACCAATCGTAATGGGCGCCTTCTACTCCAGGCCACTGAAGAGGTGAACGCGTATGTCTGTGGGCCCGTGGAGCCGACGTGTTATCCTAGCAGAGGGAGGCCCGACATTCTTGACATCGCCATTACTCGGGGACTTAATCAGTTCCTGACTGCTGAAGTCCTTCACGAACTGAACTCCGACCATCTGCCCGTTCTCTTTCAACTGGACGTCGCCCCGGCACACAGTCCGGGCCACCTCAATTTCAACCACACGGATTGGCCCTGCTTCCAGCGACGAGTTACTGCAGCCCTGCAGCAACAAGTGGATGGCGTCGGCGTTCACGAGGCCTCTGTCGACCAGTTCGCTGATACTCTCACCGCCGCTCTGGAGGGAGCGACACCCCGCCAGCGCCCCAGCACATTCGCATCTTCCGCTCTCCCGGCGGAAATCCTCCAGGACATCCGCACTCGTAACCGCCTCTGCAAGGATTGGCGTGTGACCCGGGACCCACAGCTGAAGCGCCAAATCAACAGCCTGCGCCGTGACATCAAGGCGGCGATTGTCCAGCATAAGAATCGACGCTGGGCTGCGAAATTGCAGGCGTTCACCCCCGACCCCTTGCACTGGAATGCGGTCCGCTTTTTTACGAGACGCAGGACACGGATACCCCCTCTTGCAACACCGACTGGGACGGCCTATCTACATGTGGATAAGGCGAATCTCCTTGCGGACATCTTTCAGGAGAATTTTACCCCCCTTCAAGATGGTGTGGACCAGTTGCACGTCGCCCAGGTTGACACCGAGGTGCAGACCATCCTCCATGGGGACGAGGAGGAGGACCACGACGACATCCCGCCTATTTCCGTGGCTGAAGTCCGTGCGGGCATCAGGGCTCTCCCGGCGTCCAAGGCTCCAGGTGTTGATAACATTACTGGCCGGGTCCTTAAGAACCTGCCGCTCCTGGCAGTTGTTCGTCTCACTGCCATCTTCAATTGGGTTCTACGGACTTGCACCTACCCTGCAGCGTGGAAGCACTCCATCGTTATTGCTGTTCCCAAGCCGGGCAAGGATCGGAAAGACCCAAAATCCTACCGGCCTATCAGTTTGCTTCCACACATCAGCAAGTTGTTTGAGCGGCTACTTCTTCAGCGACTCCGGGCCATCCTGGATCTTCGGGAAATCCTCCCCCTGGAACAGTTCGGCTTCCGCCGCGGCCACTCCACGACCCAGCAGATTGTACGTGTTGTGGAGTACATCACTCGCGCCTTCAATAACCGGGAATACTGTGGAGCGGTTCTTCTAGATGTCACGAAGGCCTTTGACAGTGTTTGGCATGCTGGACTTCTCTGGAAGATGGACCACCTTGGCATTCCCCGAGCGTACGTGCGCCTCATTGCGTCGTACCTGCAGCACCGTACTTTCGCTGTCCGAGTTGACGCGGCTCTCTCCACTGCCAGACCTATCGTCGCCGGGGTGCCGCAGGGCTCTGTCCTGGGCCCCGTCCTTTATACTATATTTACCTCGGACCTTCCGACGTCGCCCCGAGTGGAGAAAGCCGTCTACGCCGACGATACGATGCTCTACACCAGGAGCCGGTGGCATGCAGCCATGCATTCCCGGTTGCAGCGGGCGTGCGACGATCTGGAGATCTGGGCAGCTCGCTGGCGCATCCGGTTCAACCCCCTGAAGACACAGGCCATCGTCTTTACGAGGAAGACAACGCTGCCGGCCCCGCCACTTCACCTTTACGGGACCGCTCTCCCCTGGCAGAAGACTGTCCGGTACCTGGGCGTCATCATGGACGATCGCCTACTCTGGAAGCCGCATATCGACGCCGTCCGTGCAAAAGTCCACCAGCGGATGGGCGCACTGTACCCATTCCTTAATGAGGGGTCTGACCTCTCCATCCGGAATGGCCTCCTCCTCTTCCGATTATTTATTCGGCCGATTGTTGACTATGCATGTGAGGCTTGGGGCAATGCAGCCCCAACGCATATCCAGCGTCTACAGGCGCAACAGAATAAGATTCTTCGGCGGGTCTACCATGTCCACCCGCAGTTCCCGCATGGCTACCTACACCAAGCAGCTGATGAATTGGACGTGATGCTCCGCATCCAGCAGACTGCCGACCGTTTTTACCGACGGTCGCATGCCTCTGCCAATCCCCTCATTCGAGACATTGGTGCTCCTCAAGATGTTCGCGAACGCTATCAGCGGCCTGTCGCACTCCTCGACAGATGAGAAACCGGGAGTGCACTAAGCGGACGCTGCTTGCAGCTCCGTCCCTATGATTCACTTTTTATAATCCCGCATACCCTGCTGCCATACCACAAATAAAGAAGTTCAACCCAATCTCTCTCCTCTGACGAATGCAGGCAATGCCGTCAGGTAAATCCTGTGTTATTCTCCTCTTCTTGGGACATACGACTGGCGGATGGGCCAAACAAACGACCGCCGCCGCCGCCGTCGTCGTCTAGCGTGCATCTTGAATGACGACATCGGTGTGCGTGCGTCGTACGCAATCAGTCAGACACGGCTATCAAACATCAGAGTCGAATGGTACATCATCGTGCGTGTCGCCGTACACGTACAGTACAATACAACAACAAAACAATGCGTCTTAATGGCACGTTCATTTCAACGTCACTCACACACCTCCACGCTGCAGTTACGTCGCACCATTGTCAAACTCGGCGTACAGCAAAGGGAATAGTGGGCGGCAAAAAAAACCAAACAAAAACATTTCACATTTCACCCTCGCCATGTATGATGTGCAAAAAAACAAACCCGCAAACGGCCGTCGTTACGGTGACACAAAAGTCGCCGATCACACTGTCCCCCCTCGCAGACGGGTAACACACACACACACACACACACACACACCAACAACACCAATGGGTCAAAAACCACGCCAACGAGGCGTGCCACCATTCCACGCCACGGCGACCAACCTCGTGGCCGTACCCCGCGCAACACGCTTTGACGCGCCCCCCCACCCACAATCAAAATGCACACATACATCACAGCCGTCCACACAAACAACAACAACAATTCCGCCCTTCCCGCAAAAGGCAAGTTGGTGGCCCTGAAAAGGGCCGTTTTGCCGCTCTCGCAACGGAGGAGCCTTCTCCATCCTTCCTTCCATTCCAGAGCCACCTCCTTACTTGGAGCTCGTGTACTTGGTCACCGCCTTCGTGCCCTCGCTCACGGCGTGCTTGGCCAGCTCGCCAGGCAGCAACAGCCGCACAGCGGTCTGGATCTCGCGGGACGTGATGGTCGAGCGCTTGTTGTAGTGCGCCAGGCGAGAAGCCTCGGCCGCAATGCGCTCGAAAATGTCGTTCACGAAGCTGTTCATGATGCTCATCGCCTTCGACGAGATGCCCGTGTCAGGGTGCACCTGCTTCAGCACCTTGTAGATGTAGATGGCATAGCTCTCCTTCCTCTTGCGCTTCTTCTTCTTGTCGCCCTTCGAAATGTTCTTCTGCGCCTTGCCAGCCTTCTTGGCGGCCTTCCCGCTAGTCTTGGGCGGCATCTCGAACCAACGTACGGCAGCAGCAACACCAGTAGCAAGCGCTCCGCTCTAGTCAGCGTCTCCCCACACAGTGGCACCCGCCGCCAGCCGCCGCCGCACCTTTACCAGCTCGCCCTGTTGCGGCCGCCGACCAATGGGGCGCGCGCGCAACCGGCCGCCGCACCCGAGCCCATAAAGCACCCCCACCCCGGCTGCGCCGGCACGCACGCGGCAGACCTGCGCCGGCACGCGACGCGGCACGCACGCACGCACGCACGCGGCACGTACGCGCGACGCACGCGGCACGCACGCACGAGACGCGACGCGATACGTCATGGCTGGACGTAGGAAGGGCAGCAAGATTGTGGCCGCGCTGGAACTCCTGGCCGATGCCATCGGCAACGACAGCGGACGCAGACGGCGCCCGAAGAGGAAACAGCGCACCGAGCAACAATGCTTTAAGTGCCAAAGAATGGGGCACATCGCTAAAGTGTGCAGGGGCACATTAGCGTGTCTGAAGTGTGCTGAGGCGCATGATACACGTAACTGCACCAAGCCCCGCGACGCGGCTGCCAAGTGCGTGAATTGCGGCGGTGCCCACGCCGCAAACTCGCGCAGCTGCACCTACGTGCGGGGCTACAGACGCAAGATGGCCGCCCCACGCCCTGCAACGGCACGTGGCGTCGAGACGGACGCCCCACCCCCCCGCTCCCGCGAGGGTGGTGGATCGTGCCGCCGCGAAGCCGCCACGGACGACGCACTAGCCGCCTTCCACACCGCGCTCGCGGCCGAGAGGGCCGCCATGAGGGAGGAACTCGCGGCTGTTCACCGCCAGCTGCAACAGCTGCGTGAGGAGCTGCGGGTCCTTAGGAAGACGGCTACTCCCACCGCCAGCTCCACTGCGAGTCGGTCAGCGGGGGTTGACGCCTCCACTCAAACGGAGCCACCAGCGCCGCCAGTCAACGTGACGGGCGGACCGGAAGCACCCATGGACATTGAAGTGGAGCAGCCTGCTCTCCCTCCCGACGGGGAGGTCGAGCCGCGGGCACACGACGAGGAGACGCACACTGTGACAGCACCTGCCGCGACGGTAACTGAATGCCTGCCGCTCCCTACGGAGCACAGCGTTCGGCCTGTGCTGCAGAAGATCGCCGCGTCTCTTCGTGACGGGACATACCCACACCTTGACAACCCCTACCCATTTACTCCACCCGACAGGACGAAACCGGCCCTTCCTCACCAGCCTTACGGACCAGTGAGGAACAACAAGGGTCTTAGAGGACTGGTATCGAGGAAGGACCTGGCCATCATCAATCAACACCCTGTCTTCACGCCCGCGGACTGGGAACACATCTTTGTGGTCTCAGCCTGGGGCGCGGCGGCTGGGGATGTTCGCCCAGAAATACAACAGCATCCAGCATACCAGCAATTCCAAGAGCTCGAGAAGAACTTCACTATGGAAGGAATGAACCGATTCATTGAACAGAATCCAGACTTCATGCACGTATTATGCCAGAAACCGTCTACTTCGCCAGTCAAACCTGCGAAGTAGCAAGAGGCCCACCCCATCGAGAGGCCATCCTGACAACACCTGAGCAGTCTAAGGAGGAACAGCAGCATCGCTGCTTAGCCTCCGTCACCACCGGACCGAGGAAGTCCGTGATCTCCAAGACTGTGCGAGACTGTGCGCCGGCACGCACTCCGCTGCTCGACTCGCTGCCGCTCGCACCGGTCGTTTTCGTTTCCGTTTCGTGTGCACCGTCGCTAGCCCATCGCCATGTCCGGACGCGGAAAGGGAGGCAAAGTCAAGGGCAAGTCAAAGTCCCGCTCAAGCAGGGCTGGGCTCCAGTTCCCGGTCGGCAGAATCCACCGCCTCCTGCGCAAGGGAAACTACGCAGAGCGCGTCGGCGCCGGGGCGCCCGTCTACCTCGCCGCCGTCATGGAGTACCTCGCGGCTGAGGTGCTCGAGCTGGCCGGAAACGCGGCCCGCGACAACAAGAAGACGCGCATCATCCCGCGCCACCTGCAGCTTGCCATCCGCAACGACGAGGAGCTCAACAAGCTCCTGTCGGGCGTCACCATCGCACAGGGTGGTGTCCTGCCCAACATCCAGGCCGTCCTGCTGCCAAAGAAGACCGAGAAGAAGGCCTAAAGGAGGCCAGGCAATCGCAGCGCCGCGTGCTCCCCTGCACGCAACGCGCTTTGCCGGCTCGGCCCACAACAATCGGCCCTTTTCAGGGCCACCACACACACCTACGTCCAAAGCAAAATTTCAGTCGTCCTCGCCGCACCTTGTCTTGTTTTAACTTTGCACTGTCACAGCACAGCCGCCGCCGGCGCACGTCCGCCATCTTGTCGTCCACACAGCCCGTGTGGCCCAACACACACACACACACACACACACACACACACACACACACATTTTGCACGGTCGCAGTCGCCTTCCAAACCGACAACGGCAGCAATAATGACCATTGTTAAAGGGAGGCGTGTCGACACACCGCCCTCCACTCCCGCGCGCAACGGCCGTCGACACGAACGAAACAGCTGATCCGGCCGCCTATGCCCACACGCCTTGCCTCGGAAACCCCAACGCCGCCGCAAACAAACACACAGAGACAAACCACGCAAGCAAATAATCACCGCCTCTCGCACAACAACACACAGCCCGCCATCTCCGTCGCGATCGATACAAAGACACACAATAACAAACACACAAACGAAGCAGCTCCACACACAGCCAGCCACATGACACGTTTCCTTTCCTTCTCCCCTCCCAGTCACATCACGTCGCTCAAACGGAAAGAAAGAAAGAAACAAACAAACAAACAACACAGCGCACACACGCAGCAACAACACAGACTCTTTCGCACTTTTCAACTTCCGAACAGTGTGGTGGCCCTGAAAAGGGCCGTTTTCTAGTCTCTCCCACCCACAAGCACGGCCGCGGGAAGGCCAGCGCCCGCTGCGACGCAGCCTAACCGCCGAAACCGTACAGGGTGCGCCCCTGCCTCTTCAGGGCGTACACCACGTCCATGGCCGTCACAGTCTTGCGCTTGGCGTGCTCAGTGTACGTCACCGCGTCGCGGATCACGTTCTCCAGGAACACCTTCAGCACCCCGCGGGTCTCCTCGTAGATCAGACCAGAGATGCGCTTCACGCCGCCCCTGCGAGCCAGGCGGCGGATGGCGGGCTTCGTGATGCCCTGGATGTTGTCGCGCAACACCTTGCGGTGCCGCTTGGCGCCACCCTTGCCGAGCCCCTTTCCTCCCTTGCCGCGGCCTGTCATCCTTCCTTCCTCGGGCAAAGCAAAACGTGCACAAACAGCAGCTGCAGCGGCTGGCGAGTCGGCTACGGTCTGCGCCCAGCGCGCCCGCCGCCCCCCTATATAGACTCTGGCCCGCCCTCCCCCCACCACGCGCAACCGAGGGCATATAAGCGCAGCACGGAGGCGCGCGGGCCCGTTGTCAAGGCAGCACCGGACGCCGCGCCGCACCTAACCTCCACGCACGCCGCTCCGCTACCGCTACCGCTACCGCCATGGCCCGCACAAAGCAAACGGCCCGCAAGTCCACCGGCGGAAAGGCGCCGCGCAAACAGCTCGCCACCAAGGCGGCGAGGAAGAGCGCGCCCGCCACCGGAGGCGTCAAGAAGCCCCACCGCTACAGGCCGGGCACCGTCGTCCTGCGAGAAATCAGGCGCTACCAGAAGAGCACAGAGCTGCTCATCCGCAAGCTGCCATTCCAGCGCCTAGTGCGCGAGATCGCCCAGGACTTCAAGACCGACCTGCGCTTCCAGAGCTCCGCAGTCATGGCCCTGCAGGAGGCCAGCGAGGCCTACCTCGTCGGCCTCTTCGAAGACACCAACCTGTGCGCAATCCACGCCAAGCGCGTCACCATCATGCCCAAGGACATCCAGCTCGCGCGCCGCATCCGCGGCGAGCGCGCCTAAACCGCGCCGTGGCACCGCACCGCACAAACAAAAACGGCCCTTTTCAGGGCCACTAACATCTCTCCGTCGCGAGCAAACTTTGTCAGTCGCCTGCCTCTCGCCCCGCAACCCAAAAACAAAAACCACCACTTCCCGTCCGTCCGCCACACCCGCTCACTCTGCCTGCCTGCTAGCAGCGCGCAACAATCACACATCATCCCTCCCCGGCGCTCAAAGCGCACAATACCCAACGGCCGACGTCACACCGCACGGGTGGCTGGCCGGCCGCCGCTTTCGTTTCGAAAACAAAACAACCCGCACTCCACTCCGACGGCCAACGGCCAGGCAGGCGCGCTCGCTCGCTCTACACGCCACCGAAATCCCCGCCGACTCCTTCCGCATCTCAACGTGCCCCCCGTTGCAAAACATAACACACACACACACACACACAAAGGAACAAAACAAAACAAAGACCAGACACGACTCGACAAGACAGACATCCGAGAAGAACGAACGCAGGCAAGCCAACCAACGTATTCAAACAAAACAACGTGACAGAAAACCAACCGTCGGCCGCCGCCACAAACACGGCGACAATCAACCACGACAACAACAACAACAACAACAACAACAACACCGCTTACCGCTACCGCCGCCCACACCCGCCACCGACCCCCGCAATCCAACCACCACGGCACGCAAACAGCATCCCCACGGGCATACAGAAACGCCAGACAGACACCCACACCAAACGCAACACGACAATCAAAACCTTCCCCGACGTGCTTTGATGGCCCTGAGAAGGGCCGTTTTGGGCCGCGCGTCTCTTGCGCGCCACTAGACGACGACGGGGGGTGGGGACGACGGAGTCAAGCGCCAAACCCTTCCTTTCCCATCTCTTTCTCCTCTACTCTACTTCTTCTTCTTGGGCGAAGCCTTCGCCTTAGACGGCGTCGTCGCCTTCTTCGGGCGCGGCGCCTTCGGCTTCTTCGTCGGAACCTTGGCGGCCTTCTTCGCCTTCGACGGCGACTTGGCCTTGGCCGGCTTGGCCGCAGCCGCCTTCTTCGCACCCGCGGGAGCGGCCGACGCCGCAGACGCCTTCTTGGCGGCGCCCGCCTTCCGACCGGTCGCCGCCTTCACGCCACCAGCCTTCTTTGCGCCGGCCGCACGGGCGCCCTTCTTCTCCTTGCTGGCCGGAGCGGCGCGCTTCTTCTTGGCACCGCCGGCACGAGCCTTGCCGCCCTCGGCCGCCCCCCCGCCGCCGGCGCCGGCAAGCTTGAACGAGCCGGACGCGCCCTTCCCCTTCGTCTGCACCAGCTCGCCCGCCACGACGGCCGACTTGAGGTACTTCTTGATAAACGGCGCCAGCTTCTCCGCGTCCAGCTTGTAGTGCGCGGCTATGTACTTCTTGATCGCCTGCAGCGACGACCCGCCGCGCTCCTTCAGACTCTTGATGGCGGCCGTCACCATCTCAGAGGTGCGCGGGTGCGCAGGCTTGGCGCGCGGCTTCTT
Organism: Schistocerca americana; assembly: GCF_021461395.2. NCBI lineage: Eukaryota > Metazoa > Arthropoda > Insecta > Orthoptera > Acrididae > Schistocerca > Schistocerca americana. The sequence goes on along the minus strand of NC_060126.1, from coordinate 73,912,136 downwards.
CGCAGACGACGCAGACTTGGCCTTCTTCGTAGTGCCGGTGGCGGCGGGTGCCGCAGCAGTCTCGTTCGTAGCCGCCTGATCTGCCATTTCGACGACGCGCGTAACACACAGCGAGAGCGAGCGGGACGGCAGGCACGCAAGCACAGCACAGCAGCAGAGCAGAGAATCACAAGGCCCAGCCAGTGTCGCGGGCGGGCGCGGACGGCCGAGAGAGCGGCCGCCACTCTGCGCGCCGCCGCGCCGCGCCTCCCGCGCTTGCTACCGCCCAACGTCCGACAGCCTGTGCGGAGCAGCCCCAAACCTGCGCCACAACCGCCCGCGCCTTTCAAACCACCGAGGATGGGGCTACACACAGCCACACCACAGTCGCCAACCAGTCGCCACGGCAGCGCCGCAAACCACGGCCAAACTGCAGCTACCGCGCGCTACAGCCTGGGTCGGCCCGCCGAGAATCGCCGCCCCCGCCCAAATGCCGCCCCCACAGCCCCAGCCGACGACCCGCCACAATGGCCAAACCTTCGGCAAAACTCCCACACCGTCGCCGCGGCAGCCCGGCCAGCGCGGCCGGCGCCACAGCCACACAAGCCGAGGCGTGCGGCGATGACGGCCGTGCAAACGCGCCTCCGCCGCCCCATCGCCTTCCGTCGCCCTCCCGCCGTTTCCCGATCGGCCCGCAGCCGTCGGGCCACATCGCGCGCCGTCCTCCTCCTCTCGCCCGCCAACATTCACAGCCGTTTCTCAACAATTGCCCGCCGCAAACGGACGCCGCCTGCGCAACAGGCGCCGCCGCCCCTCGCCGCTTCCGACCCAACCCCTCGACCGAGGCAAACCGCAATCCGAATCTACAGACCAACCCAATCTGCCGTCAAGCACACACGACAGCCGACCTTACACGTTACGCGTTACACATTACGTTTACACGTCTACGTTAGGTTAGGTTAGGTGGACGTGGGTTAGGTTAAGGGGACTTGGGTTAGGTTAAGCGTCAAACTTAGGTTAAGCATTCAAACACGTCAGGCGTCAGAGGTTAGGTTAGGTTGGGTTAGGTTAGGTTAGGTTAGGTTAGGTTAGGTTAGGTTAGGTTAGGTTAGGTTAGGTTACACGTTAGGTTAAGGGGTCAGTGCTAGGTTAAGAAGCGTCAAACGTAGGTTAAAAAAGCGTTCAAACGTGAGGCGTGAGCCGGACAGCTTACCTTACGTAGACGTTAGGGGCTCACAGGCTGAGCTCACCTCGCCACACCACAGGTTAGGTTCGGTTCGGTTCGGTTCGGTTCGCTCGGCTCAGCGTAAAGCGCCGAGGTCAGGGTTACGTTCGTTCACCTTCGGGCGCCACACTTTCGGTTGAAAGGTCGCGACGGGACGACGTCGGCAGGCACGCCGCAAACGAACAAAAACGTACAGACGACGTCGGAAACCGCCGACAGACGGGGGAGCAGCACGACCACGACCAGACACCGAGCGCGAACGAGACACACGCGAACCACCCCCACCGGCCAAAGGGCACCACACAACAACCCAGAGCACCACGTGTCGACACCAGAGCAACCCGCCGCTCACGCGACATGGCTGGCACCGAAGGGCAACCGCCCGCAACTGCGCTTTCCGCGCCGGCCCGGATGCACGTCGTGCTACAACAACACCACTACCGTACACAGCCGCTGTTCACAACATCACTATCAATGGCGCGCCCGCGGCTCGCCGCCGTCGCAGTCGCAGCCCCAACGCCAGCACTTTTGCACCACCATTCACACGCACCGCAACACAGCTCGCCGACACAGCCGAACAAAACAAACACCACACAACAACAGCAACAGCAACAACGCCGCCGCCTCTACTTGTGCCGGCGACCCACCCCGCCGATGGCGCACCTTTCGCCAGCCGGCAATCGACACACACGCACCCACCCACCGGGGCCCAGTGCAAAAAAAAAAAAAAAAAAAAAACACACAAAAACAAAAAAACCAAACAACACAAACGACACGGGAAGCGCACACCGCCACTTCGCGCGCACGCCACCAACCAGTCGTCGTCTCAAAATAACAAACACAAACAAAATAAACTAACAACTAGGGCAACACAAAACAAAAACGCCTCGCACGAACAGCCCACAAAAAGGACAAGCACACGCACAGCCTCTGCTGACGACCACGACGCAGCGGCACGCTGCTCCTGTCCCGCGCCCCGCGCCCCACTCGATTCACAACTCACGCGACACCGTCAACGACGGGCTCGCTTCCCGCAACCTACCACCTTTCCGCCACGACGCACAGCCCCAGCCCCACCCGACGACGCCCGTGGCAACGACTGCACTTTCACCACCGCCTCCCCCTTCCCCCCCAAAACACACACACACACACAGCCAGCCAAAAACGCACTCGCGACCCACACATGCACGTGCATCGGCACACGCCAACCAGTCAACGTCGACAACCACACGCAAGGCTCGAAACGAAACCGGCGTCCTTCCACGTTGCCATCAAGCTACGCGACACAAGACACAAGGAACCAACACAACAGCCGGCCCCACTAATTCCCACTCTCACGCCGCAAAAAGCACACCGAAACCGCCAAACGCACGCACATTCCCCTTCGCACTGACACCACCGACCGGCTCGCTACCACACACCTCTCGGCAGCCGTTTCACGCCAATTCGCCACACCGCCCACACAGTCGACAAGCGCCCGCCCTGTACGGCACACGCAACGACGCAGCGCAGCAAAGGGCGCCCGCAACACATACCTCTCCGCCGCCCGACGCGCCAACCGCCACACCACACCGCCAGCCACTCGCAAATTGTGCACTGCCACCAGCCACACGTCCAACACGCCGCGCCGCCTCCGGCCACCCGCCAGGGGGCGCTCACGTCCGCGACAACAGCGCGGCCCGCCGGGCCGGGCCGGGCCGAACCGAACCGAGCCGCCGCTGCTCTGCACTCGGCACGGCCACACCCTGCTGCAGACCGGGCTCGTCCCTCTGTACGCGTCTGCCTGCGCATCAACACAACACGACCTTTTTTTTTTTTTTTTTTCTCTCTACCGCCATCCCTCCTTCTCGCGTTTTACTCGTTGTTGCAGCAGCGGCGCACACCTACACATCCACAGCCCCAGCCGAGCCGGCCTCACCTCAGGGCCCGCCGCCAGCGTCTCCTCCTCGGGCACAGGTGCGGTGCTGTGGCCGCCCATCCAACCGCATTGCTGGCCGTCCAGCCACCAGGCGTTCCCACTGCCGCGAGCCACGCCGCGCACCGACCCTGCTGCAGAAAACGAAGCATAGCCAGAGACCGACCGATACACAAAGCAAGCCGTCGCCTCGCCTCTTGTCCTTCCTGCCTTCCTTCCGCCCCCGCCCTTCTCACACCACCGCCTCTCCACTTTCGCCCCCCCCCCTCCTTTTTTTTTTTTTTTTTTTTTTGTTTTCTTCTTTCTTTCTTTCTTTCTTTCTTTCTTTGGCCCTCTCTCCTTCCCGCCATGGCGGTTACGGCACCGCCTGCAGCGGCAGATTTTTTGCGCCCACACGCCTACTCCTACCACCATTAACCTTGCCCTGCCCTGCCCATCAACGTCGCAGTCGAACCGACGCTTGCCAACACACTGCCCACGTTCCTTTCTCTTTTCGGCCTACGCCCATTACGCGCCGCCGCCACAGCACCTTCCCTTCCCACAACACACCGACGTCATCACACGCACCCAAAACAGGGGCCACGACCGTGTTCCTCGCCCACTCCCATCCCGCACGGTACGCACATTCCCAACTACTACCGCGCACCCTCCCTTTCCAATCTGTGTGTCTCTGTGTCTGTGTCCTGTCCGCGCGTGACGCCTCTCAACATCCGCCGTCCCCCGTCCCGTTTTCGCCCCCATGCCGTCGTCGCGCCGCCTCCTCCCCGTCCACCGCCGCCCCTGTCCGCCCCGCACCACACCATACACCGCTGCTTGTCCCGGCCGTTGCCACCAAAGGCGCCGACCGCAAACGCGCCACGCCGCAGCCCCCGTGCGTCTCGCGCTCGCTTGCATCTCCGTGCCGACGCTGCCTCTCTTCCCACTCGCACTCGACCTCGACAACACAGTCTTTGGCTCCGCCACTGCGTGTTCCGGTGGTACGCACGCTGCAACACGTATGTATTCATTACCAGAGCGATGGCGAGGCATGACAGCATCTCTGTCTGACCAGAGAGTTCTTTATCGCTGCTAGTCGGCGCTTGGACCGCGCCAGACGACAGTAGTGGCACGCACCGGGTCGCCAGGAACAGTTGTTATATATATTGTAGCGCGAGTCGGGAGAGGTAGTAGTCGGTCGACAGTAGTAGCGGGTGGACGGTTGTACTGAGCGGGCGTCGGCGGCGTGCTCTGCTCGTCTCGCGACTCTGGTCACGGTTCGGGACGATGTATAGTATATTGTGTTATAATCAAAAAGGTGGTGTGACGCTGCATTGCGCAAATCTGATAACGTATGTTCATTGTACTTCTTTTGTTCAACAACAAAAGCCCCACTATTACTTTTTTTCTAAAGTAACTTTTGTCTCTTAACGAAAAACATTCACTTTTTAAAGACTACTTCCTATGGCATTTCCCTCCAAGGAGTGCAATTAATTACCAGCCAGCACTCATTCATTGCACACAGCTGTGTAAGGGGTATCTACAATTGAGGAGCGGATATAAATGCAATTTTTTTGTTTTTTTTTTGTGTGTGTGTTGTAACCTCCCAGCAAAATTTAAAATAATGGACAATGTTATTTACGGATGCTAATGGACATTGCGCTAATTGTAACCTCGCCCACAATGAGAGGTATTGAAAATGGCAACAAAAATGTGAAATTCGCAATCTGACTCAAATATAAAGTCTTCACACAACATTTACAAAAGTCCGTTCAGTGACAAGAAACTTCAATTAAACCGAAATATCGGTCTTTGGCCCTGTGCAAAACAATCAGAATTAAAGTCTTACCTCCGAATAAATGGATGTCACATTTCTGCTCTGGTTGTTGCGCAGCGCTTGGAGGAACTGCATTGCAAATAATAATATTCTCTTTTTTTGTGATTTTAGTGACATTTTTCTTCAAAGACGTGGAATGAAATGTGAAGTGCAACGAACTCTTTAGTTCAATAAAAAATTAAATGTTTGAAAAATGCTTTTGAAATAAAAATTATTATTGGGGAACTTGTTGGAGAATAATTACAATTTTTCATTATCTAATGATTATATTAATTAACAGTATACCTTATTCACCATCTTGACCAGTGTTGCCGACCGCCTACATCACACAACCGCACTCGGCTGCTACTACTGACCGACCGCTCTGCATGACGACTATTAGCGTACTGCACGCGACGACTACTGACAGAGTACAGCCCTCAACTACACAGAGCTACGGACTCGCAACGACTACTGACAGACTGACTGACTGAGAACCGCTCGCAACACTCGCAGTCGAGCGCAAACTCTCTGGTCACAGATGCTACAATGTCTCGCCATCGCTACTATGTTACATACGTGTTTCAGTGTCTTTTTCATTGGGGTAACGATCTTTGGCTCTTTTTATTCTGAATACAGGGCCAAAGGTCAACGCTGCTGCCCTTATACAATTTATCAGGTTTCATTATGTCTGTTGCAATGTTACATACGGTTCACTCTTTCATTAATATTATCGTTGGGTTTGTTTTGTAGGGACGTTAACATTCTGGCACATTTTTATTATCATCGGACTCTCTGCTATTTGTGCAGGGAGGTTATACCTGGGTCCATTTCCATTTCCATTTACATTTTAATATTGATAGACTTTTTGTTTTCTTTTTTGTTTCTTGTTGTTTTTTTTTTTTTTTGTTTTGTTTTTCCCGCTCTCACCACCACCGCCGCATCACGCCTTCCGTTTTCTTGGTTTCTTTTCTGTTCTTCAACATCACCGCGCCCCATTTCCACACCACAGCCATCAGCCTCCAAGACGGGCGGGCGCAGTGTGCCATTTCCGGCGCACAAGCACACCCGTACGGTACTCTCCTCGCCCCCACGCCACCAACAACACAGCGACCACGCGGCTTTCAGGCATGGCACGGCACGGCACGGCACCGGCGAAATGCGCCGCCCCCGCCCCTCCGCGCATCCGTCCGTCTCGCCACGTTCACTGACAGCCGCGTCTGCGGCTACACCACGACAACCACAACACAACACCGCTCCCCTCCCTGGCAACTCACATTGTTTTTCTCCTCCTCTTTTGCACAAACCACAACGCCGAGCACAGGCGCAAGCCACCCACACCGCGCCCCTCCCCGTCCCGTCTTTGGCCGCCGCTCCTCGTTTCCTCGTTTGCCCCCTCCCATCTCCCGAAATGCCATGCCAGCAGCGTTACGCATGCCCCTCCCCTGTCCACACAACACTACCGCCTAACGAACAGCCTTTTCCGGGCCACATGCAGGGCACGCCCACCTCCAAACACTGCCAATTCACGGACGCACACACACACTTTCCCGACACCTTTCTGTACGGAGGGTGCGTCATCTCGACCGTGACAGAGTGACGGCAACTATCGACGATCCATTTCCCCCCACTGGTAAAACATGTCCACTAACACCTACATACATCATTCAAGTACACAGACAATAGCATACACACAATGGGAGGGCACACGAACATGGACGGCACGGCACTGTCATACACTCTTCCTCAGAACCATATCAACAAACGTTACGTACATCCGGGAAAGCGAAAGCGAACGCGAAAGCGAAAGCAAAAGCAAAGGCAAAGCCCAATGCAGCCGTCAAAGGTAACGTTCACCACGGCAGACACTTGCAGCCGCGCCGCCGTTAAACGCATTTCAGTGCGGCTCCAATACGCCTCCGACACGGGAACGTTCCGTTGCTCTACGAATGCGTTTCCTCCCCTTTTTCCCTTCCTCTCTCTTTTGCCCCCCCTCCTTGCACTCTTGCCTCATTCCTCACGTTCTGCCCAGACATTCGACCGATCAAAGTCAACCTTTCGTTACCGTTCTCAGCGCGACGGTGTACAACAGTATGACGGGTGTGCCCAAGACTTCGGTTCAGTTGCGTGACGCCGGTCTATCGCGCCGATCGACAGTTACTCAGGGGGCGACGGATCGGACCACGTCACCGACACACAAAACACTTTCAAACAAACAAATACATACCGGATGGACACAGACAAACACGTGTACAGACATTCGCCAAACAAACGACCGCCGCCGCCGCCGTCGTCGTCTAGCGTGCATCTTGAATGACGACATCGGTGTGCGTGCGTCGTACGCAATCAGTCAGACACGGCTATCAAACATCAGAGTCGAATGGTACATCATCGTGCGTGTCGCCGTACACGTACAGTACAATACAACAACAAAACAATGCGTCTTAATGGCACGTTCATTTCAACGTCACTCACACACCTCCACGCTGCAGTTACGTCGCACCATTGTCAAACTCGGCGTACAGCAAAGGGAATAGTGGGCGGCAAAAAAAACCAAACAAAAACATTTCACATTTCACCCTCGCCATGTATGATGTGCAAAAAAACAAACCCGCAAACGGCCGTCGTTACGGTGACACAAAAGTCGCCGATCACACTGTCCCCCCTCGCAGACGGGTAACACACACACACACACACACACACACACCAACAACACCAATGGGTCAAAAACCACGCCAACGAGGCGTGCCACCATTCCACGCCACGGCGACCAACCTCGTGGCCGTACCCCGCGCAACACGCTTTGACGCGCCCCCCCACCCACAATCAAAATGCACACATACATCACAGCCGTCCACACAAACAACAACAACAATTCCGCCCTTCCCGCAAAAGGCAAGTTGGTGGCCCTGAAAAGGGCCGTTTTGCCGCTCTCGCAACGGAGGAGCCTTCTCCATCCTTCCTTCCATTCCAGAGCCACCTCCTTACTTGGAGCTCGTGTACTTGGTCACCGCCTTCGTGCCCTCGCTCACGGCGTGCTTGGCCAGCTCGCCAGGCAGCAACAGCCGCACAGCGGTCTGGATCTCGCGGGACGTGATGGTCGAGCGCTTGTTGTAGTGCGCCAGGCGAGAAGCCTCGGCCGCAATGCGCTCGAAAATGTCGTTCACGAAGCTGTTCATGATGCTCATCGCCTTCGACGAGATGCCCGTGTCAGGGTGCACCTGCTTCAGCACCTTGTAGATGTAGATGGCATAGCTCTCCTTCCTCTTGCGCTTCTTCTTCTTGTCGCCCTTCGAAATGTTCTTCTGCGCCTTGCCAGCCTTCTTGGCGGCCTTCCCGCTAGTCTTGGGCGGCATCTCGAACCAACGTACGGCAGCAGCAACACCAGTAGCAAGCGCTCCGCTCTAGTCAGCGTCTCCCCACACAGTGGCACCCGCCGCCAGCCGCCGCCGCACCTTTACCAGCTCGCCCTGTTGCGGCCGCCGACCAATGGGGCGCGCGCGCAACCGGCCGCCGCACCCGAGCCCATAAAGCACCCCCACCCCGGCTGCGCCGGCACGCACTCCGCTGCTCGACTCGCTGCCGCTCGCACCGGTCGTTTTCGTTTCCGTTTCGTGTGCACCGTCGCTAGCCCATCGCCATGTCCGGACGCGGAAAGGGAGGCAAAGTCAAGGGCAAGTCAAAGTCCCGCTCAAGCAGGGCTGGGCTCCAGTTCCCGGTCGGCAGAATCCACCGCCTCCTGCGCAAGGGAAACTACGCAGAGCGCGTCGGCGCCGGGGCGCCCGTCTACCTCGCCGCCGTCATGGAGTACCTCGCGGCTGAGGTGCTCGAGCTGGCCGGAAACGCGGCCCGCGACAACAAGAAGACGCGCATCATCCCGCGCCACCTGCAGCTTGCCATCCGCAACGACGAGGAGCTCAACAAGCTCCTGTCGGGCGTCACCATCGCACAGGGTGGTGTCCTGCCCAACATCCAGGCCGTCCTGCTGCCAAAGAAGACCGAGAAGAAGGCCTAAAGGAGGCCAGGCAATCGCAGCGCCGCGTGCTCCCCTGCACGCAACGCGCTTTGCCGGCTCGGCCCACAACAATCGGCCCTTTTCAGGGCCACCACACACACCTACGTCCAAAGCAAAATTTCAGTCGTCCTCGCCGCACCTTGTTTTGTTTTAACTTTGCACTGTCACAGCACAGCCGCCGCCGGCGCACGTCCGCCATCTTGTCGTCCACACAGCCCGTGTGGCCCAACACACACACACACACACACACACACACACACACACACACATTTTGCACGGTCGCAGTCGCCTTCCAAACCGACAACGGCAGCAATAATGACCATTGTTAAAGGGAGGCGTGTCGACACACCGCCCTCCACTCCCGCGCGCAACGGCCGTCGACACGAACGAAACAGCTGATCCGGCCGCCTATGCCCACACGCCTTGCCTCGGAAACCCCAACGCCGCCGCAAACAAACACACAGAGACAAACCACGCAAGCAAATAATCACCGCCTCTCGCACAACAACACACAGCCCGCCATCTCCGTCGCGATCGATACAAAGACACACAATAACAAACACACAAACGAAGCAGCTCCACACACAGCCAGCCACATGACACGTTTCCTTTCCTTCTCCCCTCCCAGTCACATCACGTCGCTCAAACGGAAAGAAAGAAAGAAACAAACAAACAAACAACACAGCGCACACACGCAGCAACAACACAGACTCTTTCGCACTTTTCAACTTCCGAACAGTGTGGTGGCCCTGAAAAGGGCCGTTTTCTAGTCTCTCCCACCCACAAGCACGGCCGCGGGAAGGCCAGCGCCCGCTGCGACGCAGCCTAACCGCCGAAACCGTACAGGGTGCGCCCCTGCCTCTTCAGGGCGTACACCACGTCCATGGCCGTCACAGTCTTGCGCTTGGCGTGCTCAGTGTACGTCACCGCGTCGCGGATCACGTTCTCCAGGAACACCTTCAGCACCCCGCGGGTCTCCTCGTAGATCAGACCAGAGATGCGCTTCACGCCGCCCCTGCGAGCCAGGCGGCGGATGGCGGGCTTCGTGATGCCCTGGATGTTGTCGCGCAACACCTTGCGGTGCCGCTTGGCGCCACCCTTGCCGAGCCCCTTTCCTCCCTTGCCGCGGCCTGTCATCCTTCCTTCCTCGGGCAAAGCAAAACGTGCACAAACAAACTCAATACCCGCCACCGTAATCCCACTCCCCCCAGCGCTACAAAACCTAGAGGCGATAGTGGTTAAAATCAGGGGAACTAACAGACGTTCAATCACAGTGGCATGCCTATACAACCCCCCCGACAGTCCCCTCCCACTCCAATTCCTACAACACCTGCAAACCTTAGACAAATTCATTCTCCTATCCGACCTAAACGCCAGACACCCCCAACTCGGAGACTGGACAGATAACCAAAACGGACGCACACTCTTCGACATCCTAGCCACGCAACCAATAGACCGCCTTCCCATCTATGACTACACCTTTATAGGGCACAACGGACAGTCTGCCCCCGACCACATACTGTTTAGCCCCACACTGACGGACACCATCACCTCCCCAAAGATCGGCAATCCGATAACGAGCGACCACCTACCACTCACCTTCTCCACAGAGGCACTCAACCCTCCAGACCCCCCTCCCACTAGACGTACCATACGCAACTATGCAAATGCTAATTGGGAACGATATTGCGAAGTCATCACAGACCAATTAAACTTCCCAGTGAGCATCACTGACGACAACGACCTACTGTTAGTTACCAGACGCCTTGAAGACGCAATCAAACAAGCCACCGACGAAGCAATACCGACGAAAATCATAAATAACTGGAGACCATCCATCCCCCGGGAGGCCCTACAGCTAATACAACAAAAGAAACGACTACACAGAGAGATAAGACGTACGAACAACCCAGATCTAAGACGACTTTGGAACAGACTAAACAACAGAGTCAGGAACATAATATCCACACATAGACAAACACAGTGGGACGACACCTGCAAACAACTAGACTACAGGAGTGGAGGCAAATTCTGGAAAAAATTCAGGACACTAACGGGACAACGAAGAACTACTGAACTCACCTTAATAACAAACAACGAACCGACAACAGACAAACGTGAACAGGCCACCATCTTCAAACAGGTACTGCAGGAGGTATACTCCTTCCCCAATGACAATCTCTTTGACGAAGTACACAGACGTACAGTGGAACTACAACTAAATCGAATACTCACCACAGCAACAGTGGACACAGAGAACGAACACAACCTGACCAAGGAAATAACCAACACTGAAATAGCCGAAGCCATCCACACAGGACGTAACTCCGCTCCTGGACAAAACGAAATCCGACGACTGCACCTACAGAAAGCCCCCCCCCACATCCTCATCCCCATTCTCTCCATAATCTTCAATTATTGCCTCACCTATGAAACGTTACCGACCAACTGGAAGACGAGTAAGACAATTATGATCCTCAAGCCTGACAAACCGAAGACTGACCCCCGCTCATACAGACCAATCTCTCTGCTCGACGTTATAGGGAAGACCTACGAACGCATATTAGCGAACAGACTTAGAAAATTCACAGAAGACAAAGGACTACCCCCGACAATCCAGGCAGGCTTCAGACCCAACCACTCGACGAATGACCCCCTCTTTAAACTTACTAACAGCATTACTAGGGGATTCAACGACGGACGATGCACGCTCGCGGTATTCCTAGACATCGAGCGTGCATTCGACAAGTTGTGGCATCAAGGACTTCTCCTCAAACTAAGCCGACTAGGAATCCCCATCAAATTCATAAAAATCTTACAAGCCTATCTTAGCAACAGAGTATGCAGAATTCATGTAGGGGATCAACATTCCGATCCGTTCACGCCACAGGCAGGTGTCCCGCAAGGAGGCATCCTGTCACCGACCCTGTACGCGCTGTACACAGCAGACATCCCCACTACAACGACAACAGACGAGACAGTCGCACTATATGCAGACGACACTGCATATTGGTGCACTGCCCCAAACACCAGGACCATACAACGGAAAACGACGGACTACCTACAAAAACTTCAGACCTGGATGAAGCAGTGGCGAATCCGACCCAACCCGACCAAAACACAGACCATATTCTTCCAACACAGACACCGAACCAAGAACAGAAATCAAAACACTGGCGACTTACAACTAACACTATGGAACACGCCACTGACGCTTACTAACTCCGCGAAATACTTAGGCGTGTTCCTAGACAAGCATCTAAACTGGCAGACGCACATCAACTACCTCCTCAACAGAACAAGAAAAAGACAAGGACTCATACGACAGGTGCAGGGTCGCCTCCATGGCTGCCGCCTGGAGACGGCCCTGCATACATACAAGACCTTCGTCAGGCCGGTCATGGAGTATGCAGCTGCACCCCTGGCTGGTCTGGCGAAGAGCCAGGCGGACAGACTCTACAGAACTGAAAGAAGACTACTTCGCAGCATCACGAAACTCCCCCCCCAGACCCCGAGCAACGACGTATATGACATCACAAACATAGAACCACTACAAACTCGACTAACGAAACTACGCGCCAACTACGGCAGACACATACTGACGAAACGACCAGATATGGAAGACTTATTGACCTCTGAAATCCGGGAAAGGAGGCGCCCTAAATACAAATACATCCATCCAGCGCGTACAGTGGCACAAAACACGACCGCCCATTTCCCCGACCTTGCTCCCACCATGACCCCACTCGTAAGCGGCACCCACACTCCCCCCCATCTCGACGCCAGGAGGTAGGCAACGGCCCTACACACACACACACACACACACACACACACACACACACACAATCACACACAACGCACGCAACGACCACATACACAAATAAGCAATAACACGAAAATCTGAGCAGATACACTTCCCTCTTAATCACATATCGCCACCTCAAATATATGCCTACACAAAATTATTTATTTAAAAATTATATGCTTTTATATGATCTTCTAAAATTATATGTTCTCCTTAAATTTATATGTTTTTCCCAAAATTAATTGTTCTCATTATGTTCTAATTTTATTTCTAAGTTCTTACTATATGTCTTACATGATAACTGCATAAATGTCTCTTGAATGTCAAAATAATTTAAACCCAATATTGTTCAAAAATAACAATGTAAACTCTATATCTTACCGGAATAACAATGTTTGGCACAATTGCAAGCAATTGACACTCTAAAAAGCAAAAAATTGTATCGAACACCATCGGCCGAAAAAGAGCAAGAGCAAGCTCTAAAAAGGCCCGCCCTCTCCTTCAGGGAGGGAATGAAATGTGCCAAAAAAAAAAAAAAAAAAAAAAAAAAAAAAAAAAAAAAAAAAAAAAAAAAACGCGCGGGCCCGTTGTCAAGGCAGCACCGGACGCCGCGCCGCACCTAACCTCCACGCACGCCGCTCCGCTACCGCTACCGCTACCGCCATGGCCCGCACAAAGCAAACGGCCCGCAAGTCCACCGGCGGAAAGGCGCCGCGCAGACAGCTCGCCACCAAGGCGGCGAGGAAGAGCGCGCCCGCCACCGGAGGCGTCAAGAAGCCCCACCGCTACAGGCCGGGCACCGTCGCCCTGCGAGAAATCAGGCGCTACCAGAAGAGCACAGAGCTGCTCATCCGCAAGCTGCCATTCCAGCGCCTAGTGCGCGAGATCGCCCAGGACTTCAAGACCGACCTGCGCTTCCAGAGCTCCGCAGTCATGGCCCTGCAGGAGGCCAGCGAGGCCTACCTCGTCGGCCTCTTCGAAGACACCAACCTGTGCGCAATCCACGCCAAGCGCGTCACCATCATGCCCAAGGACATCCAGCTCGCGCGCCGCATCCGCGGCGAGCGCGCCTAAACCGCGCCGCGGCACCGCACCGCACAAACAAAAACGGCCCTTTTCAGGGCCACTAACATCTCTCCGTCGCGAGCAAACTTTGTCGGTCGCCTGCCTCTCGCCCCGCAACCCAAAAACAAAAACCACCACTTCCCGTCCGTCCGCCACACCCGCTCACTCTGCCTGCCTGCTAGCAGCGCGCAACAATCACACATCATCCCTCCCCGGCGCTCAAAGCGCACAATACCCAACGGCCGACGTCACACCGCACGGGTGGCTGGCCGGCCGCCGCTTTCGTTTCGAAAACAAAACAACCCGCACTCCACTCCGACGGCCAACGGCCAGGCAGGCGCGCTCGCTCGCTCTACACGCCACCGAAATCCCCGCCGACTCCTTCCGCATCTCAACGTGCCCCCCGTTGCAAAACATAACACACACACACACACACACACACACACACACACACACACACACACACAAAGGAACAAAACAAAACAAAGACCAGACACGACTCGACAAGACAGACATCCGAGAAGAACGAACGCAGGCAAGCCAACCAACGTATTCAAACAAAACAACGTGACAGAAAACCAACCGTCGGCCGCCGCCACAAACACGGCGACAATCAACCACGACAACAACAACAACAACAACAACAACAACACCGCTTACCGCTACCGCCGCCCACACCCGCCACCGACCCCCGCAATCCAACCACCACGGCACGCAAACAGCATCCCCACGGGCATACAGAAACGCCAGACAGACACCCACACCAAACGCAACACGACAATCAAAACCTTCCCCGACGTGCTTTGATGGCCCTGAGAAGGGCCGTTTTGGGCCGCGCGTCTCTTGCGCGCCACTAGACGACGACGGGGGGTGGGGACGACGGAGTCAAGCGCCAAACCCTTCCATTCCCATCTCTTTCTCCTCTACTCTACTTCTTCTTCTTGGGCGAAGCCTTCGCCTTAGACGGCGTCGTCGCCTTCTTCGGGCGCGGCGCCTTCGGCTTCTTCGTCGGAACCTTGGCGGCCTTCTTCGCCTTCGACGGCGACTTGGCCTTGGCCGGCTTGGCCGCAGCCGCCTTCTTCGCACCCGCGGGAGCGGCCGACGCCGCAGACGCCTTCTTGGCGGCGCCCGCCTTCCGACCGGTCGCCGCCTTCACGCCACCAGCCTTCTTTGCGCCGGCCGCACGGGCGCCCTTCTTCTCCTTGCTGGCCGGAGCGGCGCGCTTCTTCTTGGCACCGCCGGCACGAGCCTTGCCGCCCTCGGCCGCCCCCCCGCCGCCGGCGCCGGCAAGCTTGAACGAGCCGGACGCGCCCTTCCCCTTCGTCTGCACCAGCTCGCCCGCCACGACGGCCGACTTGAGGTACTTCTTGATAAACGGCGCCAGCTTCTCCGCGTCCAGCTTGTAGTGCGCGGCTATGTACTTCTTGATCGCCTGCAGCGACGACCCGCCGCGCTCCTTCAGACTCTTGATGGCGGCCGTCACCATCTCAGAGGTGCGCGGGTGCGCAGGCTTGGCGCGCGGCTTCTTCGCAGACGACGCAGACTTGGCCTTCTTCGTAGTGCCGGTGGCGGCGGGTGCCGCAGCAGTCTCGTTCGTAGCCGCCTGATCTGCCATTTCGACGACGCGCGTAACACACAGCGAGAGCGAGCGGGACGGCAGGCACGCAAGCACAGCACAGCAGCAGAGCAGAGAATCACAAGGCCCAGCCAGTGTCGCGGGCGGGCGCGGACGGCCGAGAGAGCGGCCGCCACTCTGCGCGCCGCCGCGCCGCGCCTCCCGCGCTTGCTACCGCCCAACGTCCGACAGCCTGTGCGGAGCAGCCCCAAACCTGCGCCACAACCGCCCGCGCCTTTCAAACCACCGAGGATGGGGCTACACACAGCCACACCACAGTCGCCAACCAGTCGCCACGGCAGCGCCGCAAACCACGGCCAAACTGCAGCTACCGCGCGCTACAGCCTGGGTCGGCCCGCCGAGAATCGCCGCCCCCGCCCAAATGCCGCCCCCACAGCCCCAGCCGACGACCCGCCACAATGGCCAAACCTTCGGCAAAACTCCCACACCGTCGCCGCGGCAGCCCGGCCAGCGCGGCCGGCGCCACAGCCACACAAGCCGAGGCGTGCGGCGATGACGGCCGTGCAAACGCGCCTCCGCCGCCCCATCGCCTTCCGTCGCCCTCCCGCCGTTTCCCGATCGGCCCGCAGCCGTCGGGCCACATCGCGCGCCGTCCTCCTCCTCTCGCCCGCCAACATTCACAGCCGTTTCTCAACAATTGCCCGCCGCAAACGGACGCCGCCTGCGCAACAGGCGCCGCCGCCCCTCGCCGCTTCCGACCCAACCCCTCGACCGAGGCAAACCGCAATCCGAATCTACAGACCAACCCAATCTGCCGTCAAGCACACACGACAGCCGACCTTACACGTTACGCGTTACACATTACGTTTACACGTCTACGTTAGGTTAGGTTAGGTGGACGTGGGTTAGGTTAAGGGGACTTGGGTTAGGTTAAGCGTCAAACTTAGGTTAAGCATTCAAACACGTCAGGCGTCAGAGGTTAGGTTAGGTTGGGTTAGGTTAGGTTAGGTTAGGTTAGGTTAGGTTAGGTTAGGTTAGGTTAGGTTAGGTTACACGTTAGGTTAAGGGGTCAGTGCTAGGTTAAGAAGCGTCAAACGTAGGTTAAAAAAGCGTTCAAACGTGAGGCGTGAGCCGGACAGCTTACCTTACGTAGACGTTAGGGGCTCACAGGCTGAGCTCACCTCGCCACACCACAGGTTAGGTTCGGTTCGGTTCGGTTCGGTTCGCTCGGCTCAGCGTAAAGCGCCGAGGTCA
This sequence comes from Schistocerca americana, assembly GCF_021461395.2. NCBI lineage: Eukaryota > Metazoa > Arthropoda > Insecta > Orthoptera > Acrididae > Schistocerca > Schistocerca americana. Next base: position 73,895,510 of record NC_060126.1, on the reverse strand, counting down.
GGGTTACGTTCGTTCACCTTCGGGCGCCACACTTTCGGTTGAAAGGTCGCGACGGGACGACGTCGGCAGGCACGCCGCAAACGAACAAAAACGTACAGACGACGTCGGAAACCGCCGACAGACGGGGGAGCAGCACGACCACGACCAGACACCGAGCGCGAACGAGACACACGCGAACCACCCCCACCGGCCAAAGGGCACCACACAACAACCCAGAGCACCACGTGTCGACACCAGAGCAACCCGCCGCTCACGCGACATGGCTGGCACCGAAGGGCAACCGCCCGCAACTGCGCTTTCCGCGCCGGCCCGGATGCACGTCGTGCTACAACAACACCACTACCGTACACAGCCGCTGTTCACAACATCACTATCAATGGCGCGCCCGCGGCTCGCCGCCGTCGCAGTCGCAGCCCCAACGCCAGCACTTTTGCACCACCATTCACACGCACCGCAACACAGCTCGCCGACACAGCCGAACAAAACAAACACCACACAACAACAGCAACAGCAACAACGCCGCCGCCTCTACTTGTGCCGGCGACCCACCCCGCCGATGGCGCACCTTTCGCCAGCCGGCAATCGACACACACGCACCCACCCACCGGGGCCCAGTGCAAAAAAAAAAAAAAAAAAACACACAAAAACAAAAAAACCAAACAACACAAACGACACGGGAAGCGCACACCGCCACTTCGCGCGCACGCCACCAACCAGTCGTCGTCTCAAAATAACAAACACAAACAAAATAAACTAACAACTAGGGCAACACAAAACAAAAACGCCTCGCACGAACCGCCCACAAAAAGGACAAGCACACGCACAGCCTCTGCTGACGACCACGACGCAGCGGCACGCTGCTCCTGTCCCGCGCCCCGCGCCCCACTCGATTCACAACTCACGCGACACCGTCAACGACGGGCTCGCTTCCCGCAACCTACCACCTTTCCGCCACGACGCACAGCCCCAGCCCCACCCGACGACGCCCGTGGCAACGACTGCACTTTCACCACCGCCTCCCCCTTCCCCCCCAAAACACACACACACACACAGCCAGCCAAAAACGCACTCGCGACCCACACATGCACGTGCATCGGCACACGCCAACCAGTCAACGTCGACAACCACACGCAAGGCTCGAAACGAAACCGGCGTCCTTCCACGTTGCCATCAAGCTACGCGACACAAGACACAAGGAACCAACACAACAGCCGGCCCCACTAATTCCCACTCTCACGCCGCAAAAAGCACACCGAAACCGCCAAACGCACGCACATTCCCCTTCGCACTGACACCACCGACCGGCTCGCTACCACACACCTCTCGGCAGCCGTTTCACGCCAATTCGCCACACCGCCCACACAGTCGACAAGCGCCCGCCCTGTACGGCACACGCAACGACGCAGCGCAGCAAAGGGCGCCCGCAACACATACCTCTCCGCCGCCCGACGCGCCAACCGCCACACCACACCGCCAGCCACTCGCAAATTGTGCACTGCCACCAGCCACACGTCCAACACGCCGCGCCGCCTCCGGCCACCCGCCAGGGGCGCTCACGTCCGCGACAACAGCGCGGCCCGCCGGGCCGGGCCGGGCCGAACCGAACCGAGCCGCCGCTGCTCTGCACTCGGCACGGCCACACCCTGCTGCAGACCGGGCTCGTCCCTCTGTACGCGTCTGCCTGCGCATCAACACAACACGACCTTTTTTTTTTTTTTTTTCTCTCTACCGCCATCCCTCCTTCTCGCGTTTTACTCGTTGTTGCAGCAGCGGCGCACACCTACACATCCACAGCCCCAGCCGAGCCGGCCTCACCTCAGGGCCCGCCGCCAGCGTCTCCTCCTCGGGCACAGGTGCGGTGCTGTGGCCGCCCATCCAACCGCATTGCTGGCCGTCCAGCCACCAGGCGTTCCCACTGCCGCGAGCCACGCCGCGCACCGACCCTGCTGCAGAAAACGAAGCATAGCCAGAGACCGACCGATACACAAAGCAAGCCGTCGCCTCGCCTCTTGTCCTTCCTGCCTTCCTTCCGCCCCCGCCCTTCTCACACCACCGCCTCTCCACTTTCGCCCCCCCCCTCCTTTTTTTTTTTTTTTTTTTTTTGTTTTCTTCTTTCTTTCTTTCTTTCTTTCTTTCTTTGGCCCTCTCTCCTTCCCGCCATGGCGGTTACGGCACCGCCTGCAGCGGCAGATTTTTTGCGCCCACACGCCTACTCCTACCACCATTAACCTTGCCCTGCCCTGCCCATCAACGTCGCAGTCGAACCGACGCTTGCCAACACACTGCCCACGTTCCTTTCTCTTTTCGGCCTACGCCCATTACGCGCCGCCGCCACAGCACCTTCCCTTCCCACAACACACCGACGTCATCACACGCACCCAAAACAGGGGCCACGACCGTGTTCCTCGCCCACTCCCATCCCGCACGGTACGCACATTCCCAACTACTACCGCGCACCCTCCCTTTCCAATCTGTGTGTCTCTGTGTCTGTGTCCTGTCCGCGCGTGACGCCTCTCAACATCCGCCGTCCCCCGTCCCGTTTTCGCCCCCATGCCGTCGTCGCGCCGCCTCCTCCCCGTCCACCGCCGCCCCTGTCCGCCCCGCACCACACCATACACCGCTGCTTGTCCCGGCCGTTGCCACCAAAGGCGCCGACCGCAAACGCGCCACGCCGCAGCCCCCGTGCGTCTCGCGCTCGCTTGCATCTCCGTGCCGACGCTGCCTCTCTTCCCACTCGCACTCGACCTCGACAACACAGTCTTTGGCTCCGCCACTGCGTGTTCCGGTGGTACGCACGCTGCAACACGTATGTATTCATTACCAGAGCGATGGCGAGGCATGACAGCATCTCTGTCTGACCAGAGAGTTCTTTATCGCTGCTAGTCGGCGCTTGGACCGCGCCAGACGACAGTAGTGGCACGCACCGGGTCGCCAGGAACAGTTGTTATATATATTGTAGCGCGAGTCGGGAGAGGTAGTAGTCGGTCGACAGTAGTAGCGGGTGGACGGTTGTACTGAGCGGGCGTCGGCGGCGTGCTCTGCTCGTCTCGCGACTCTGGTCACGGTTCGGGACGATGTATAGTATATTGTGTTATAATCAAAAAGGTGGTGTGACGCTGCATTGCGCAAATCTGATAACGTATGTTCATTGTACTTCTTTTGTTCAACAACAAAAGCCCCACTATTACTTTTTTTCTAAAGTAACTTTTGTCTCTTAACGAAAAACATTCACTTTTTAAAGACTACTTCCTATGGCATTTCCCTCCAAGGAGTGCAATTAATTACCAGCCAGCACTCATTCATTGCACACAGCTGTGTAAGGGGTATCTACAATTGAGGAGCGGATATAAATGCAATTTTTTTGTTTTTTTTTTGTGTGTGTGTTGTAACCTCCCAGCAAAATTTAAAATAATGGACAATGTTATTTACGGATGCTAATGGACATTGCGCTAATTGTAACCTCGCCCACAATGAGAGGTATTGAAAATGGCAACAAAAATGTGAAATTCGCAATCTGACTCAAATATAAAGTCTTCACACAACATTTACAAAAGTCCGTTCAGTGACAAGAAACTTCAATTAAACCGAAATATCGGTCTTTGGCCCTGTGCAAAACAATCAGAATTAAAGTCTTACCTCCGAATAAATGGATGTCACATTTCTGCTCTGGTTGTTGCGCAGCGCTTGGAGGAACTGCATTGCAAATAATAATATTCTCTTTTTTTGTGATTTTAGTGACATTTTTCTTCAAAGACGTGGAATGAAATGTGAAGTGCAACGAACTCTTTAGTTCAATAAAAAATTAAATGTTTGAAAAATGCTTTTGAAATAAAAATTATTATTGGGGAACTTGTTGGAGAATAATTACAATTTTTCATTATCTAATGATTATATTAATTAACAGTATACCTTATTCACCATCTTGACCAGTGTTGCCGACCGCCTACATCACACAACCGCACTCGGCTGCTACTACTGACCGACCGCTCTGCATGACGACTATTAGCGTACTGCACGCGACGACTACTGACAGAGTACAGCCCTCAACTACACAGAGCTACGGACTCGCAACGACTACTGACAGACTGACTGACTGAGAACCGCTCGCAACACTCGCGCAGTCCAGCGCAAACTCTCTGGTCACAGATGCTACAATGTCTCGCCATCGCTACTATGTTACATACGTGTTTCAGTGTCTTTTTCATTGGGGTAACGATCTTTGGCTCTTTTTATTCTGAATACAGGGCCAAAGGTCAACGCTGCTGCCCTTATACAATTTATCAGGTTTCATTATGTCTGTTGCAATGTTACATACGGTTCACTCTTTCATTAATATTATCGTTGGGTTTGTTTTGTAGGGACGTTAACATTCTGGCACATTTTTATTATCATCGGACTCTCTGCTATTTGTGCAGGGAGGTTATACCTGGGTCCATTTCCATTTCCATTTACATTTTAATATTGATAGACTTTTTGTTTTCTTTTTTGTTTCTTGTTGTTTTTTTTTTTTTTGTTTTGTTTTTCCCGCTCTCACCACCACCGCCGCATCACGCCTTCCGTTTTCTTGGTTTCTTTTCTGTTCTTCAACATCACCGCGCCCCATTTCCACACCACAGCCATCAGCCTCCAAGACGGGCGGGCGCAGTGTGCCATTTCCGGCGCACAAGCACACCCGTACGGTACTCTCCTCGCCCCCACGCCACCAACAACACAGCGACCACGCGGCTTTCAGGCATGGCACGGCACGGCACGGCACCGGCGAAATGCGCCGCCCCCGCCCCTCCGCGCATCCGTCCGTCTCGCCACGTTCACTGACAGCCGCGTCTGCGGCTACACCACGACAACCACAACACAACACCGCTCCCCTCCCTGGCAACTCACATTGTTTTTCTCCTCCTCTTTTGCACAAACCACAACGCCGAGCACAGGCGCAAGCCACCCACACCGCGCCCCTCCCCGTCCCGTCTTTGGCCGCCGCTCCTCGTTTCCTCGTTTGCCCCCTCCCATCTCCCGAAATGCCATGCCAGCAGCGTTACGCATGCCCCTCCCCTGTCCACACAACACTACCGCCTAACGAACAGCCTTTTCCGGGCCACATGCAGGGCACGCCCACCTCCAAACACTGCCAATTCACGGACGCACACACACACTTTCCCGACACCTTTCTGTACGGAGGGTGCGTCATCTCGACCGTGACAGAGTGACGGCAACTATCGACGATCCATTTCCCCCCACTGGTAAAACATGTCCACTAACACCTACATACATCATTCAAGTACACAGACAATAGCATACACACAATGGGAGGGCACACGAACATGGACGGCACGGCACTGTCATACACTCTTCCTCAGAACCATATCAACAAACGTTACGTACATCCGGGAAAGCGAAAGCGAACGCGAAAGCGAAAGCAAAAGCAAAGGCAAAGCCCAATGCAGCCGTCAAAGGTAACGTTCACCACGGCAGACACTTGCAGCCGCGCCGCCGTTAAACGCATTTCAGTGCGGCTCCAATACGCCTCCGACACGGGAACGTTCCATTGCTCTACGAATGCGTTTCCTCCCCTTTTTCCCTTCCTCTCTCTTTTGCCCCCCCTCCTTGCACTCTTGCCTCATTCCTCACGTTCTGCCCAGACATTCGACCGATCAAAGTCAACCTTTCGTTACCGTTCTCAGCGCGACGGTGTACAACAGTATGACGGGTGTGCCCAAGACTTCGGTTCAGTTGCGTGACGCCGGTCTATCGCGCCGATCGACAGTTACTCAGGGGGCGACGGATCGGACCACGTCACCGACACACAAAACACTTTCAAACAAACAAATACATACCGGATGGACACAGACAAACACGTGTACAGACATTCGCCAAACAAACGACCGCCGCCGCCGCCGTCGTCGTCTCACCATTCGGAGTTAGTCTTCCGACGAGAGCGGACGTGTCGCGCGAGAGCTCGTTATGTCTACGGACGCTACTCCGGCTGAGGGTGTGGCGGATCGCCGTCCGGCGGAGAATACTTCGTCGGCGGCCTCATCCGGCCCCCCACCTATGATGACCAGGCAACGCCTCCGTGAAAACGATCTGTTGACGACCTGTGCAAGGACTTTGGATCTCGGTATGGATTGCACTCATGACTCTTCGGGTGAAGATGACGACGGCCACCAGCAGCATAGTCGTAAGCGTACCGGCGACGCCGCCACCGGGGCAGATGACGGTTTCCGGAAGCCACCAAAGAAGAAGGTCTCGAAGCAGCCGCAGCGGCGGCCTGACACGGACGCGGTGCCAACGTCTAACCGCTACGACGTCATCCAAGACGGCGCGGACGACGTTCCACCGCCCCAGCAGCAACAGCAACAGCAGGGGGCGCAGCAGCAACCGTCCCAGCCTCAGCTGCAGCGGAAGGTGCCGCCCATTGTGTTGCAGTTTAAGAACTCCTACAAGCAACTGCACACGTGGTTAAAGGACCATTGTAAGCAGTCGTTTACTGCCAAGCAGACAGGGGGTGATACCCTCAAACTCAACCTCTCCTGTACTGAGGATTATGTGACTGTAATGGATATGGTTGGGCGAGAGGGTATCCCCATGTATACCTATCCAGCGGTCCGTCCGCCGACTCTGAAGGCGCTGTTGAAGCACATTCCGGCGTCTCTCACCCATGACGAACTGAAGGAAGAACTGGAGGACCTCGGCTTCGTCGCGACGGTGGTGGATTACCATCGTATGCCCGGGACCAATCAGCTTACTGGCCACCGCGTCGTCGTCCTGCAGGACACTCCTCGGCATCGGGAAATATTCCAGCTAACCAGGATTTACGACCTCTCCGTCACTGTGGAACGTCTGCGGAAGTCCCGTGGCCCGGTCCAATGCTTCCGGTGCCAAGGGTTCAACCACGTGGCCCGTCACTGCACTATGCCGCCTATGTGCGTCAAGTGTGGTGCTGGCCACGACAGCCGCCTTTGTCCACGAAGCAAGGATGAGCCGCCCATCTGTGGCCTGTGTGGAGGCAGTCATCCTGCCAATTTTCGTTCCTGCGCGAAGCATAAGGAGGCTAGCCGTCGGCAGCGGGGTCTTCCTCCCGTCCCGCCTTCCCGACGTGCTGATACCCGCCGGCGGCGCCAACCGCCGCCCACACGGCCGGCCAATGACAACCGTACGTGGCCCTCCCTCATGGAACGCCGGTCCGCGAGGATCCAGCCCGGTGTCACAGTGGCCGATGCACTGAAGGGCGTCTCCCACCCACGGGCTACTGCAGCTGCCGAGGTGCCAAGCGTCCCGCCGCCTCTTCCGCGCCAGGACCGCCTGCCAGCTTCTCCTTCACCCACTGCGATGCCTACTGTTGGGCTCCACGACGTTTTCCAGCTGCTGCAGCATCTGACCACGATGGTGACCGAGTTGACCAATGCCATCGTCAACCTGCCTGCAACCATCGCCGCCACGGTGGAGGCGACGATCTCACGCAGCCTTCCGGCTCCTACTGCAGACACTTCAGTAGCCCAGCATGCCTAGACGCCGCCGCTTGGATGATTTCCGCATCGTGGCTTATAACGCCGCCAACCTCACCTACGACCTTGAGGAGCTCCGGCAGTTCTTGTTTGAACATGACGTGGACATATGCCTGGTGAATGAGACGTTTCTCAAACCAGGCATCCGCTCCAACATCGCAAATTACCGCTGCTTTCGGACCGACAGACCGACGCAAGGGGGTGGCACAGCGATCTTCATCCGCTCCTCCATCCCGCATTGTGAAATTCAACCGCCTGCCATCGGGTCTATAGAAGTCACTGCTGTCCAGGTTGAAACAGCCACTGGACCGGTCACGTTTATGGCTGTCTACCGGAGCCCTCGCCGCCAGCTCCTCATCGATGATGCCCGTCTCCTTCTGCGGACTCCAGGCAAATATTTCATCGCAGGTGACCTTAATTGCAAACATGCGGCCTGGAATTCATTGGTCACCAATCGTAATGGGCGCCTTCTACTCCAGGCCACTGAAGAGGTGAACGCGTATGTCTGTGGGCCCGTGGAGCCGACGTGTTATCCTAGCAGAGGGAGGCCCGACATTCTTGACATCGCCATTACTCGGGGACTTAATCAGTTCCTGACTGCTGAAGTCCTTCACGAACTGAACTCCGACCATCTGCCCGTTCTCTTTCAACTGGACGTCGCCCCGGCGCAGAGTCAGGGCCACCTCAATTTCAACCACACGGATTGGCCCTGCTTCCAGCGACGAGTTACTGCAGCCCTGCAGCGACAAGTGGATGGCGTCGGCGTTCACGAGGCCTCTGTCGACCAGTTCGCTGATACTCTCACCGCCGCTCTGGAGGGAGCGACACCCCGCCAGCGCCCCAGCACATTCGCATCTTCCGCTCTCCCGGCGGAAATCCTCCAGGACATCCGCACTCGTAACCGCCTCTGCAAGGATTGGCGTGTGACCCGGGACCCACAGCTGAAGCGCCAAATCAACAGCCTGCGCCGTGACATCAAGGCGGCGATTGTCCAGCATAAGAATCGACGCTGGGCTGCGAAATTGCAGGCGTTCACCCCCGACCCCATGCACTGGAATGCGGTCCGCTTTTTTACGAAACGCAGGACACGGATACCCCCTCTTGCAACACCGACTGGGACGGCCTATCTACATGCGGATAAGGCGAATCTCCTTGCGGACATCTTTCAGGAGAATTTTACACCCCTTCAAGATGGTGTGGACCAGTTGCACGTCGCCCAGGTTGACACCGAGGTGCAGACCATCCTCCATGGGGACGAGGAGGAGGACCACGACGACATCCCGCCTATTTCCGTGGCTGAAGTCCGTGCGGGCATCAGGGCTCTCCCGGCGTCCAAGGCTCCCGGTGTTGATAACATTACTGGCCGGGTCCTTAAGAACCTGCCGCTCCTGGCAGTTGTTCGTCTCACTGCCATCTTCAATTGGGTTCTGCGGACTCGCACCTACCCTGCAGCGTGGAAGCACTCCATCGTTATTGCTGTTCCCAAGCCGGGCAAGGATCGGAAAGACCCAAAATCCTACCGGCCTATCAGTTTGCTTCCACACCTCAGCAAGTTGTTTGAGCGGCTACTTCTTCAGCGACTCCGGGCCATCCTGGATCTTCGGGAAATCCTCCCCCCGGAACAGTTCGGCTTCCGCCGCGGCCACTCCACGACCCAGCAGATTGTACGTGTTGTGGAGTACATCACTCGCGCCTTCAATAACCGGGAATACTGTGGAGCGGTTCTTCTTGATGTCACCAAGGCATTTGACAGTGTTTGGCACACTGGCCTTCTTTGGAAGATGGCCCACCTTGGGTTTCCCCGGGCATACGTGCGCCTCATTGCATCGTACCTGCGGCACCGCACTTTCGCTGTCCGCGTTGAAGCAGCCCTCTCCACTGCCAGGCCCATCGTCGCTGGGGTGCCGCAGGGCTCTGTCCTGGGCCCCGTCCTTTACACTATCTTTACATCGGACCTTCCGACGTCGCCCCGTGTGGAGAAAGCCGTCTACGCCGATGATACTATGCTCTACACCAGGAGCCAGTGGCATGCAGCCATGCATTCCCGGTTGCAGAGGGCGTGCGACGATCTGGAGATCTGGGCAGCTCGCTGGCGCATCCGGTTCAACCCCCTGAAGACACAGGCCATCGTCTTTACGAGGAAGACAACGATGCCGGCCCCGCCACTTCACCTTTACGGGACCGCTCTCCCCTGGCAGAAGACTGTCCGGTACCTGGGCGTCATCATGGACGATCGCCTACTCTGGAAGCCGCATATCGACGCCGTCCGAGCCAAAGTCCACCAGCGGATGGGCGCACTGTACCCTTTCCTTAATGAGGGGTCTGACCTCTCCATCCGGAATGGCCTCCTCATCTTCCGATTATTTATTCGGCCGATTGTTGACTATGCATGTGAGGCTTGGGGCAATGCAGCCCCCACGCATATCCAGCGTCTACAGGCGCAACAGAATAAGATTCTTCGGCGGGTCTTCCATGTCCACCCGCAGTTCCCGCATGGCTACCTACACCAAGCAGCTGATGAATTGGACGTGATGCTCCGCATCCAGCAGACTGCCGACCGTTTTTACCGACGGTCGCATGCCTCTGCCAATCCCCTCATTCGAGACATTGGTGCTCCTCAAGATGTTCGCGACCGCTATCAGCGGCCTGTTGCACTCCTCGACAGATGAGACACCGGGAGTGCCCTAAGCGGACGCTGCTTGCAGCTCCGTCCCTATGATTCACTTTTTATAATCCCGCATACCCTGCTGCCATACCACAAATAAAGAAGTTCAACCCAATCTCTCTCCTCTGACGAATGCAGGCAATGCCGTCAGGTAAATCCTGTGTTATTCTCCTCTTATTGGGACATACGACTGGCGGATGGGCCGTCGTCGTCTAGCGTGCATCTTGAATGACGACATCGGTGTGCGTGCGTCGTACGCAATCAGTCAGACACGGCTATCAAACATCAGAGTCGAATGGTACATCATCGTGCGTGTCGCCGTACACGTACAGTACAATACAACAACAAAACAATGCGTCTTAATGGCACGTTCATTTCAACGTCACTCACACACCTCCACGCTGCAGTTACGTCGCACCATTGTCAAACTCGGCGTACAGCAAAGGGAATAGTGGGCGGCAAAAAAAACCAAACAAAAACATTTCACATTTCACCCTCGCCATGTATGATGTGCAAAAAAACAAACCCGCAATCGGCCGTCGTTACGGTGACACAAAAGTCGCCGATCACACTGTCCCCCCTCGCAGACGGGTAACACACACACACACACACACACACACCAACAACACCAATGGGTCAAAAACCACGCCAACGAGGCGTGCCACCATTCCACGCCACGGCGACCAACCTCGTGGCCGTACCCCGCGCAACACGCTTTGACGCGCCCCCCCACCCACAATCAAAATGCACACATACATCACAGCCGTCCACACAAACAACAACAACAATTCCGCCCTTCCCGCAAAAGGCAAGTTGGTGGCCCTGAAAAGGGCCGTTTTGCCGCTCTCGCAACGGAGGAGCCTTCTCCATCCTTCCTTCCATTCCAGAGCCACCTCCTTACTTGGAGCTCGTGTACTTGGTCACCGCCTTCGTGCCCTCGCTCACGGCGTGCTTGGCCAGCTCGCCAGGCAGCAACAGCCGCACAGCGGTCTGGATCTCGCGGGACGTGATGGTCGAGCGCTTGTTGTAGTGCGCCAGGCGAGAAGCCTCGGCCGCAATGCGCTCGAAAATGTCGTTCACGAAGCTGTTCATGATGCTCATCGCCTTCAACGAGATGCCCGTGTCAGGGTGCACCTGCTTCAGCACCTTGTAGATGTAGATGGCATAGCTCTCCTTCCTCTTGCGCTTCTTCTTCTTGTCGCCCTTCGAAATGTTCTTCTGCGCCTTGCCAGCCTTCTTGGCGGCCTTCCCGCTAGTCTTGGGCGGCATCTCGAACCAACGTACGGCAGCAGCAACACCAGTAGCAAGCGCTCCGCTCTAGTCAGCGTCTCCCCACACAGTGGCACCCGCCGCCAGCCGCCGCCGCACCTTTACCAGCTCGCCCTGTTGCGGCCGCCGACCAATGGGGCGCGCGCGCAACCGGCCGCCGCACCCGAGCCCATAAAGCACCCCCACCCCGGCTGCGCCGGCACGCACTCCGCTGCTCGACTCGCTGCCGCTCGCACCGGTCGTTTTCGTTTCCGTTTCGTGTGCACCGTCGCTAGCCCATCGCCATGTCCGGACGCGGAAAGGGAGGCAAAGTCAAGGGCAAGTCAAAGTCCCGCTCAAGCAGGGCTGGGCTCCAGTTCCCGGTCGGCAGAATCCACCGCCTCCTGCGCAAGGGAAACTACGCAGAGCGCGTCGGCGCCGGGGCGCCCGTCTACCTCGCCGCCGTCATGGAGTACCTCGCGGCTGAGGTGCTCGAGCTGGCCGGAAACGCGGCCCGCGACAACAAGAAGACGCGCATCATCCCGCGCCACCTGCAGCTTGCCATCCGCAACGACGAGGAGCTCAACAAGCTCCTGTCGGGCGTCACCATCGCACAGGGTGGTGTCCTGCCCAACATCCAGGCCGTCCTGCTGCCAAAGAAGACCGAGAAGAAGGCCTAAAGGAGGCCAGGCAATCGCAGCGCCGCGTGCTCCCCTGCACGCAACGCGCTTTGCCGGCTCGGCCCACAACAATCGGCCCTTTTCAGGGCCACCACACACACCTACGTCCAAAGCAAAATTTCAGTCGTCCTCGCCGCACCTTGTTTTGTTTTAACTTTGCACTGTCACAGCACAGCCGCCGCCGGCGCACGTCCGCCATCTTGTCGTCCACACAGCCCGTGTGGCCCAACACACACACACACACACACACACACACACACACACACACACACACACACATTTTGCACGGTCGCAGTCGCCTTCCAAACCGACAACGGCAGCAATAATGACCATTGTTAAAGGGAGGCGTGTCGACACACCGCCCTCCACTCCCGCGCGCAACGGCCGTCGACACGAACGAAACAGCTGATCCGGCCGCCTATGCCCACACGCCTTGCCTCGGAAACCCCAACGCCGCCGCAAACAAACACACAGAGACAAACCACGCAAGCAAATAATCACCGCCTCTCGCACAACAACACACAGCCCGCCATCTCCGTCGCGATCGATACAAAGACACACAATAACAAACACACAAACGAAGCAGCTCCACACACAGCCAGCCACATGACACGTTTCCTTTCCTTCTCCCCTCCCAGTCACATCACGTCGCTCAAACGGAAAGAAAGAAAGAAACAAACAAACAAACAACACAGCGCACACACGCAGCAACAACACAGACTCTTTCGCACTTTTCAACTTCCGAACAGTGTGGTGGCCCTGAAAAGGGCCGTTTTCTAGTCTCTCCCACCCACAAGCACGGCCGCGGGAAGGCCAGCGCCCGCTGCGACGCAGCCTAACCGCCGAAACCGTACAGGGTGCGCCCCTGCCTCTTCAGGGCGTACACCACGTCCATGGCCGTCACAGTCTTGCGCTTGGCGTGCTCAGTGTACGTCACCGCGTCGCGGATCACGTTCTCCAGGAACACCTTCAGCACCCCGCGGGTCTCCTCGTAGATCAGACCAGAGATGCGCTTCACGCCGCCCCTGCGAGCCAGGCGGCGGATGGCGGGCTTCGTGATGCCCTGGATGTTGTCGCGCAACACCTTGCGGTGCCGCTTGGCGCCACCCTTGCCGAGCCCCTTTCCTCCCTTGCCGCGGCCTGTCATCCTTCCTTCCTCGGGCAAAGCAAAACGTGCACAAACAGCAGCTGCAGCGGCTGGCGAGTCGGCTACGGTCTGCGCCCAGCGCGCCCGCCGCCCCCCTATATAGACTCTGGCCCGCCCTCCCCCCACCACGCGCAACCGAGGGCATATAAGCGCAGCACGGAGGCGCGCGGGCCCGTTGTCAAGGCAGCACCGGACGCCGCGCCGCACCTAACCTCCACGCACGCCGCTCCGCTACCGCTACCGCTACCGCCATGGCCCGCACAAAGCAAACGGCCCGCAAGTCCACCGGCGGAAAGGCGCCGCGCAAACAGCTCGCCACCAAGGCGGCGAGGAAGAGCGCGCCCGCCACCGGAGGCGTCAAGAAGCCCCACCGCTACAGGCCGGGCACCGTCGCCCTGCGAGAAATCAGGCGCTACCAGAAGAGCACAGAGCTGCTCATCCGCAAGCTGCCATTCCAGCGCCTAGTGCGCGAGATCGCCCAGGACTTCAAGACCGACCTGCGCTTCCAGAGCTCCGCAGTCATGGCCCTGCAAGAGGCCAGCGAGGCCTACCTCGTCGGCCTCTTCGAAGACACCAACCTGTGCGCAATCCACGCCAAGCGCGTCACCATCATGCCCAAGGACATCCAGCTCGCGCGCCGCATCCGCGGCGAGCGCGCCTAAACCGCGCCGCGGCACCGCACCGCACAAACAAAAACGGCCCTTTTCAGGGCCACTAACATCTCTCCGTCGCGAGCAAACTTTGTCGGTCGCCTGCCTCTCGCCCCGCAACCCAAAAACAAAAACCACCACTTCCCGTCCGTCCGCCACACCCGCTCACTCTGCCTGCCTGCTAGCAGCGCGCAACAATCACACATCATCCCTCCCCGGCGCTCAAAGCGCACAATACCCAACGGCCGACGTCACACCGCACGGGTGGCTGGCCGGCCGCCGCTTTCGTTTCGAAAACAAAACAACCCGCACTCCACTCCGACGGCCAACGGCCAGGCAGGCGCGCTCGCTCGCTCTACACGCCACCGAAATCCCCGCCGACTCCTTCCGCATCTCAACGTGCCCCCCGTTGCAAAACATAACACACACACACACACACACACACACACACACACACACACACACACACACAAAGGAACAAAACAAAACAAAGACCAGACACGACTCGACAAGACAGACATCCGAGAAGAACGAACGCAGGCAAGCCAACCAACGTATTCAAACAAAACAACGTGACAGAAAACCAACCGTCGGCCGCCGCCACAAACACGGCGACAATCAACCACGACAACAACAACAACAACAACAACAACAACACCGCTTACCGCTACCGCCGCCCACACCCGCCACCGACCCCCGCAATCCAACCACCACGGCACGCAAACAGCATCCCCACGGGCATACAGAAACGCCAGACAGACACCCACACCAAACGCAACACGACAATCAAAACCTTCCCCGACGTGCTTTGATGGCCCTGAGAAGGGCCGTTTTGGGCCGCGCGTCTCTTGCGCGCCACTAGACGACGACGGGGGGTGGGGACGACGGAGTCAAGCGCCAAACCCTTCCTTTCCCATCTCTTTCTCCTCTACTCTACTTCTTCTTCTTGGGCGAAGCCTTCGCCTTAGACGGCGTCGTCGCCTTCTTCGGGCGCGGCGCCTTCGGCTTCTTCGTCGGAACCTTGGCGGCCTTCTTCGCCTTCGACGGCGACTTGGCCTTGGCCGGCTTGGCCGCAGCCGCCTTCTTCGCACCCGCGGGAGCGGCCGACGCCGCAGACGCCTTCTTGGCGGCGCCCGCCTTCCGACCGGTCGCCGCCTTCACGCCACCAGCCTTCTTTGCGCCGGCCGCACGGGCGCCCTTCTTCTCCTTGCTGGCCGGAGCGGCGCGCTTCTTCTTGGCACCGCCGGCACGAGCCTTGCCGCCCTCGGCCGCCCCCCCGCCGCCGGCGCCGGCAAGCTTGAACGAGCCGGACGCGCCCTTCCCCTTCGTCTGCACCAGCTCGCCCGCCACGACGGCCGACTTGAGGTACTTCTTGATAAACGGCGCCAGCTTCTCCGCGTCCAGCTTGTAGTGCGCGGCTGTGTACTTCTTGATCGCCTGCAGCGACGACCCGCCGCGCTCCTTCAGACTCTTGATGGCGGCCGTCACCATCTCAGAGGTGCGCGGGTGCGCAGGCTTGGCGCGCGGCTTCTTCGAAGACGACGCAGACTTGGCCTTCTTCGTAGTGCCGGTGGCGGCGGGTGCCGCAGCAGTCTCGTTCGTAGCCGCCTGATCTGCCATTTCGACGACGCGCGTAACACACAGCGAGAGCGAGCGGGACGGCAGGCACGCAAGCACAGCACAGCAGCAGAGCAGAGAATCACAAGGCCCAGCCAGTGTCGCGGGCGGGCGCGGACGGCCGAGAGAGCGGCCGCCACTCTGCGCGCCGCCGCGCCGCGCCTCCCGCGCTTGCTACCGCCCAACGTCCGACAGCCTGTGCGGAGCAGCCCCAAACCTGCGCCACAACCGCCCGCGCCTTTCAAACCACCGAGGATGGGGCTACACACAGCCACACCACAGTCGCCAACCAGTCGCCACGGCAGCGCCGCAAACCACGGCCAAACTGCAGCTACCGCGCGCTACAGCCTGGGTCGGCCCGCCGAGAATCGCCGCCCCCGCCCAAATGCCGCCCCCACAGCCCCAGCCGACGACCCGCCACAATGGCCAAACCTTCGGCAAAACTCCCACACCGTCGCCGCGGCAGCCCGGCCAGCGCGGCCGGCGCCACAGCCACACAAGCCGAGGCGTGCGGCGATGACGGCCGTGCAAACGCGCCTCCGCCGCCCCATCGCCTTCCGTCGCCCTCCCGCCGTTTCCCGATCGGCCCGCAGCCGTCGGGCCACATCGCGCGCCGTCCTCCTCCTCTCGCCCGCCAACATTCACAGCCGTTTCTCAACAATTGCCCGCCGCAAACGGACGCCGCCTGCGCAACAGGCGCCGCCGCCCCTCGCCGCTTCCGACCCAACCCCTCGACCGAGGCAAACCGCAATCCGAATCTACAGACCAACCCAATCTGCCGTCAAGCACACACGACAGCCGACCTTACACGTTACGCGTTACACATTACGTTTACACGTCTACGTTAGGTTAGGTTAGGTGGACGTGGGTTAGGTTAAGGGGACTTGGGTTAGGTTAAGCGTCAAACTTAGGTTAAGCATTCAAACACGTCAGGCGTCAGAGGTTAGGTTAGGTTGGGTTAGGTTAGGTTAGGTTAGGTTAGGTTAGGTTAGGTTAGGTTAGGTTAGGTTAGGTTAGGTTACACGTTAGGTTAAGGGGTCAGTGCTAGGTTAAGAAGCGTCAAACGTAGGTTAAAAAAGCGTTCAAACGTGAGGCGTGAGCCGGACAGCTTACCTTACGTAGACGTTAGGGGCTCACAGGCTGAGCTCACCTCGCCACACCACAGGTTAGGTTCGGTTCGGTTCGGTTCGGTTCGCTCGGCTCAGCGTAAAGCGCCGAGGTCAGGGTTACGTTCGTTCACCTTCGGGCGCCACACTTTCGGTTGAAAGGTCGCGACGGGACGACGTCGGCAGGCACGCCGCAAACGAACAAAAACGTACAGACGACGTCGGAAACCGCCGACAGACGGGGGAGCAGCACGACCACGACCAGACACCGAGCGCGAACGAGACACACGCGAACCACCCCCACCGGCCAAAGGGCACCACACAACAACCCAGAGCACCACGTGTCGACACCAGAGCAACCCGCCGCTCACGCGACATGGCTGGCACCGAAGGGCAACCGCCCGCAACTGCGCTTTCCGCGCCGGCCCGGATGCACGTCGTGCTACAACAACACCACTACCGTACACAGCCGCTGTTCACAACATCACTATCAATGGCGCGCCCGCGGCTCGCCGCCGTCGCAGTCGCAGCCCCAACGCCAGCACTTTTGCACCACCATTCACACGCACCGCAACACAGCTCGCCGACACAGCCGAACAAAACAAACACCACACAACAACAGCAACAGCAACAACGCCGCCGCCTCTACTTGTGCCGGCGACCCACCCCGCCGATGGCGCACCTTTCGCCAGCCGGCAATCGACACACACGCACCCACCCACCGGGGCCCAGTGCAAAAAAAAAAAAAAAAAAAAAACACACAAAAACAAAAAAACCAAACAACACAAACGACACGGGAAGCGCACACCGCCACTTCGCGCGCACGCCACCAACCAGTCGTCGTCTCAAAATAACAAACACAAACAAAATAAACTAACAACTAGGGCAACACAAAACAAAAACGCCTCGCACGAACCGCCCACAAAAAGGACAAGCACACGCACAGCCTCTGCTGACGACCACGACGCAGCGGCACGCTGCTCCTGTCCCGCGCCCCGCGCCCCACTCGATTCACAACTCACGCGACACCGTCAACGACGGGCTCGCTTCCCGCAACCTACCACCTTTCCGCCACGACGCACAGCCCCAGCCCCACCCGACGACGCCCGTGGCAACGACTGCACTTTCACCACCGCCTCCCCCTTCCCCCCCAAAACACACACACACACACAGCCAGCCAAAAACGCACTCGCGACCCACACATGCACGTGCATCGGCACACGCCAACCAGTCAACGTCGACAACCACACGCAAGGCTCGAAACGAAACCGGCGTCCTTCCACGTTGCCATCATGCTACGCGACACAAGACACAAGGAACCAACACAACAGCCGGCCCCACTAATTCCCACTCTCACGCCGCAAAAAGCACACCGAAACCGCCAAACGCACGCACATTCCCCTTCGCACTGACACCACCGACCGGCTCGCTACCACACACCTCTCGGCAGCCGTTTCACGCCAATTCGCCACACCGCCCACACAGTCGACAAGCGCCCGCCCTGTACGGCACACGCAACGACGCAGCGCAGCAAAGGGCGCCCGCAACACATACCTCTCCGCCGCCCGACGCGCCAACCGCCACACCACACCGCCAGCCACTCGCAAATTGTGCACTGCCACCAGCCACACGTCCAACACGCCGCGCCGCCTCCGGCCACCCGCCAGGGGGCGCTCACGTCCGCGACAACAGCGCGGCCCGCCGGGCCGGGCCGGGCCGAACCGAACCGAGCCGCCGCTGCTCTGCACTCGGCACGGCCACACCCTGCTGCAGACCGGGCTCGTCCCTCTGTACGCGTCTGCCTGCGCATCAACACAACACGACCTTTTTTTTTTTTTTTTTTCTCTCTACCGCCATCCCTCCTTCTCGCGTTTTACTCGTTGTTGCAGCAGCGGCGCACACCTACACATCCACAGCCCCAGCCGAGCCGGCCTCACCTCAGGGCCCGCCGCCAGCGTCTCCTCCTCGGGCACAGGTGCGGTGCTGTGGCCGCCCATCCAACCCCATTGCTGGCCGTCCAGCCACCAGGCGTTCCCACTGCCGCGAGCCACGCCGCGCACCGACCCTGCTGCAGAAAACGAAGCATAGCCAGAGACCGACCGATACACAAAGCAAGCCGTCGCCTCGCCTCTTGTCCTTCCTGCCTTCCTTCCGCCCCCGCCCTTCTCACACCACCGCCTCTCCACTTTCGCCCCCCCCCCCTCCTTTTTTTTTTTTTTTTTTTTGTTTTCTTCTTTCTTTCTTTCTTTGGCCCTCTCTCCTTCCCGCCATGGCGGTTACGGCACCGCCTGCAGCGGCAGATTTTTTGCGCCCACACGCCTACTCCTACCACCATTAACCTTGCCCTGCCCTGCCCATCAACATCGCAGTCGAACCGACGCTTGCCAACACACTGCCCACGTTCCTTTCTCTTTTCGGCCTACGCCCATTACGCGCCGCCGCCACAGCACCTTCCCTTCCCACAACACACCGACGTCATCACACGCACCCAAAACAGGGGCCACGACCGTGTTCCTCGCCCACTCCCATCCCGCACGGTACGCACATTCCCAACTACTACCGCGCACCCTCCCTTTCCAATCTGTGTGTCTCTGTGTCTGTGTCCTGTCCGCGCGTGACGCCTCTCAACATCCGCCGTCCCCCGTCCCGTTTTCGCCCCCATGCCGTCGTCGCGCCGCCTCCTCCCCGTCCACCGCCGCCCCTGTCCGCCCCGCACCACACCATACACCGCTGCTTGTCCCGGCCGTTGCCACCAAAGGCGCCGACCGCAAACGCGCCACGCCGCAGCCCCCGTGCGTCTCGCGCTCGCTTGCATCTCCGTGCCGACGCTGCCTCTCTTCCCACTCGCACTCGACCTCGACAACACAGTCTTTGGCTCCGCCACTGCGTGTTCCGGTGGTACGCACGCTGCAACACGTATGTATTCATTACCAGAGCGATGGCGAGGCATGACAGCATCTCTGTCTGACCAGAGAGTTCTTTATCGCTGCTAGTCGGCGCTTGGACCGCGCCAGACGACAGTAGTGGCACGCACCGGGTCGCCAGGAACAGTTGTTATATATATTGTAGCGCGAGTCGGGAGAGGTAGTAGTCGGTCGACAGTAGTAGCGGGTGGACGGTTGTACTGAGCGGGCGTCGGCGGCGTGCTCTGCTCGTCTCGCGACTCTGGTCACGGTTCGGGACGATGTATAGTATATTGTGTTATAATCAAAAAGGTGGTGTGACGCTGCATTGCGCAAATCTGATAACGTATGTTCATTGTACTTCTTTTGTTCAACAACAAAAGCCCCACTATTACTTTTTTTCTAAAGTAACTTTTGTCTCTTAACGAAAAACATTCACTTTTTAAAGACTACTTCCTATGGCATTTCCCTCCAAGGAGTGCAATTAATTACCAGCCAGCACTCATTCATTGCACACAGCTGTGTAAGGGGTATCTACAATTGAGGAGCGGATATAAATGCAATTTTTTTGTTTTTTTTTTTGTGTGTGTGTTGTAACCTCCCAGCAAAATTTAAAATAATGGACAATGTTATTTACGGATGCTAATGGACATTGCGCTAATTGTAACCTCGCCCACAATGAGAGGTATTGAAAATGGCAACAAAAATGTGAAATTCGCAATCTGACTCAAATATAAAGTCTTCACACAACATTTACAAAAGTCCGTTCAGTGACAAGAAACTTCAATTAAACCGAAATATCGGTCTTTGGCCCTGTGCAAAACAATCAGAATTAAAGTCTTACCTCCGAATAAATGGATGTCACATTTCTGCTCTGGTTGTTGCGCAGCGCTTGGAGGAACTGCATTGCAAATAATAATATTCTCTTTTTTTGTGATTTTAGTGACATTTTTCTTCAAAGACGTGGAATGAAATGTGAAGTGCAACGAACTCTTTAGTTCAATAAAAAATTAAATGTTTGAAAAATGCTTTTGAAATAAAGATTATTATTGGGGAACTTGTTGGAGAATAATTACAATTTTTCATTATCTAATGATTATATTAATTAACAGTATACCTTATTCACCATCTTGACCAGTGTTGCCGACCGCCTACATCACACAACCGCACTCGGCTGCTACTACTGACCGACCGCTCTGCATGACGACTATTAGCGTACTGCACGCGACGACTACTGACAGAGTACAGCCCTCAACTACACAGAGCTACGGACTCGCAACGACTACTGACAGACTGACTGACTGAGAACCGCTCGCAACACTCGCGCAGTCCAGCGCAAACTCTCTGGTCACAGATGCTACAATGTCTCGCCATCGCTACTATGTTACATACGTGTTTCAGTGTCTTTTTCATTGGGGTAACGATCTTTGGCTCTTTTTATTCTGAATACAGGGCCAAAGGTCAACGCTGCTGCCCTTATACAATTTATCAGGTTTCATTATGTCTGTTGCAATGTTACATACGGTTCACTCTTTCATTAATATTATCGTTGGGTTTGTTTTGTAGGGACGTTAACATTCTGGCACATTTTTATTATCATCGGACTCTCTGCTATTTGTGCAGGGAGGTTATACCTGGGTCCATTTCCATTTCCATTTACATTTTAATATTGATAGACTTTTTGTTTTCTTTTTTGTTTCTTGTTTTTTTTTTTTTTTTGTTTTGTTTTTCCCGCTCTCACCACCACCGCCGCATCACGCCTTCCGTTTTCTTGGTTTCTTTTCTGTTCTTCAACATCACCGCGCCCCATTTCCACACCACAGCCATCAGCCTCCAAGACGGGCGGGCGCAGTGTGCCATTTCCGGCGCACAAGCACACCCGTACGGTACTCTCCTCGCCCCCACGCCACCAACAACACAGCGACCACGCGGCTTTCAGGCATGGCACGGCACGGCACGGCACCGGCGAAATGCGCCGCCCCCGCCCCTCCGCGCATCCGTCCGTCTCGCCACGTTCACTGACAGCCGCGTCTGCGGCTACACCACGACAACCACAACACAACACCGCTCCCCTCCCTGGCAACTCACATTGTTTTTCTCCTCCTCTTTTGCACAAACCACAACGCCGAGCACAGGCGCAAGCCACCCACACCGCGCCCCTCCCCGTCCCGTCTTTGGCCGCCGCTCCTCGTTTCCTCGTTTGCCCCCTCCCATCTCCCGAAATGCCATGCCAGCAGCGTTACGCATGCCCCTCCCCTGTCCACACAACACTACCGCCTAACGAACAGCCTTTTCCGGGCCACATGCAGGGCACGCCCACCTCCAAACACTGCCAATTCACGGACGCACACACACACTTTCCCGACACCTTTCTGTACGGAGGGTGCGTCATCTCGACCGTGACAGAGTGACGGCAACTATCGACGATCCATTTCCCCCCACTGGTAAAACATGTCCACTAACACCTACATACATCATTCAAGTACACAGACAATAGCATACACACAATGGGAGGGCACACGAACATGGACGGCACGGCACTGTCATACACTCTTCCTCAGAACCATATCAACAAACGTTACGTACATCCGGGAAAGCGAAAGCGAACGCGAAAGCGAAAGCAAAAGCAAAGGCAAAGCCCAATGCAGCCGTCAAAGGTAACGTTCACCACGGCAGACACTTGCAGCCGCGCCGCCGTTAAACGCATTTCAGTGCGGCTCCAATACGCCTCCGACACGGGAACGTTCCGTTGCTCTACGAATGCGTTTCCTCCCCTTTTTCCCTTCCTCTCTCTTTTGCCCCCCCTCCTTGCACTCTTGCCTCATTCCTCACGTTCTGCCCAGACATTCGACCGATCAAAGTCAACCTTTCGTTACCGTTCTCAGCGCGACGGTGTACAACAGTATGACGGGTGTGCCCAAGACTTCGGTTCAGTTGCGTGACGCCGGTCTATCGCGCCGATCGACAGTTACTCAGGGGGCGACGGATCGGACCACGTCACCGACACACAAAACACTTTCAAACAAACAAATACATACCGGATGGACACAGACAAACACGTGTACAGACATTCGCCAAACAAACGACCGCCGCCGCCGCCGTCGTCGTCTAGCGTGCATCTTGAATGACGACATCGGTGTGCGTGCGTCGTACGCAATCAGTCAGACACGGCTATCAAACATCAGAGTCGAATGGTACATCATCGTGCGTGTCGCCGTACACGTACAGTACAATACAACAACAAAACAATGCGTCTTAATGGCACGTTCATTTCAACGTCACTCACACACCTCCACGCTGCAGTTACGTCGCACCATTGTCAAACTCGGCGTACAGCAAAGGGAATAGTGGGTGGCAAAAAAAACCAAACAAAAACATTTCACATTTCACCCTCGCCATGTATGATGTGCAAAAAAACAAACCCGCAAACGGCCGTCGTTACGGTGACACAAAAGTCGCCGATCACACTGTCCCCCCTCGCAGACGGGTAACACACACACACACACACACACACACCAACAACACCAATGGGTCAAAAACCACGCCAACGAGGCGTGCCACCATTCCACGCCACGGCGACCAACCTCGTGGCCGTACCCCGCGCAACACGCTTTGACGCGCCCCCCCACCCACAATCAAAATGCACACATACATCACAGCCGTCCACACAAACAACAACAACAATTCCGCCCTTCCCGCAAAAGGCAAGTTGGTGGCCCTGAAAAGGGCCGTTTTGCCGCTCTCGCAACGGAGGAGCCTTCTCCATCCTTCCTTCCATTCCAGAGCCACCTCCTTACTTGGAGCTCGTGTACTTGGTCACCGCCTTCGTGCCCTCGCTCACGGCGTGCTTGGCCAGCTCGCCAGGCAGCAACAGCCGCACAGCGGTCTGGATCTCGCGGGACGTGATGGTCGAGCGCTTGTTGTAGTGCGCCAGGCGAGAAGCCTCGGCCGCAATGCGCTCGAAAATGTCGTTCACGAAGCTGTTCATGATGCTCATCGCCTTCGACGAGATGCCCGTGTCAGGGTGCACCTGCTTCAGCACCTTGTAGATGTAGATGGCATAGCTCTCCTTCCTCTTGCGCTTCTTCTTCTTGTCGCCCTTCGAAATGTTCTTCTGCGCCTTGCCAGCCTTCTTGGCGGCCTTCCCGCTAGTCTTGGGCGGCATCTCGAACCAACGTACGGCAGCAGCAACACCAGTAGCAAGCGCTCCGCTCTAGTCAGCGTCTCCCCACACAGTGGCACCCGCCGCCAGCCGCCGCCGCACCTTTACCAGCTCGCCCTGTTGCGGCCGCCGACCAATGGGGCGCGCGCGCAACCGGCCGCCGAAACTACACCAACTCGTCCACGCCCACTAAAAGCGAGCCCCAAGTCAAACAAGAAAAAGACCCCCATGAAAAAGCGAAAGTCGCCGCTGAGGAAAACTTCGTCAAAGACGAGGAAAACTCAGCGCGCGGAAAGACCGGCTAGCCCGAACGAGGCACAGCCGACCGAGTCAGCGAAGGACGCGCCCGAGCAGACAAAGGCCACCACGCGCCCAGGTAACGGAGCGGGCGGCCCCGCGCAGGTACAATGCGCCGAGGCGCGAGGCGAGCACAATGGCCCGGCCGCGTCACCCGGCCCGTCGCGGGAACAAAGCCGCGACGCAGGTACCTCGCCAGCACCGGCGGCCGCCGTGCAGCGGGCTGCTGCGGGCACGCCGCGGCATGAGAATGCAACGGCGGGCGGGCAGCAGTGCGCGGACGTGGCTGACGCCGAAGCTACCACACCACACGACGATGACGGTTTCCAGAGGCCCAAAAGAACCGCCGGCCGCTCCCCTGTGCTGCACACAACCTCCCCGGTAGCAACAAGTAACAGGTTCTCCCCCAAAGAAGACCCCCCTCACACACAGGACAACACCATCCAGCCAACCGACACAGACGGAGACACGGAGGAGAGACGATACAGGATCCCTCCTCTTATAATCCATTACAATAAATCGTACTCGGAGTTGTATAACGACATCAATGAAACTCTCGGCGAAAACAAATTCACTGCAAAAACAACCGGGGAGGACCAACTCAAGATCACACTAAAGACAGTCGACGATTACAAAGCGGTGAAGGCCATGCTAAAAGAAAAGCAAACTCACTTCTATACCTTCCCCATAGCGGCCAAAAAGCCAATAAAAATAGTGTTCAGGGGCATGCCGCACAAGACGGACACAGAGGAAATAAAACATTACTTGGAAAGGGAAGGTTTCGAAGTGAGCTCGGTCGTCAAGACAAACCCTAGACGACCGTGGCCGCTACACACAGTCACCCTACCAGACTCCGCCCAGAATCGAAAGATATGGGAAGTGACAATGATCATGCGAGTAACAGTCACGCCGGAGAAACTGAAGAAAAGATCGGGCCCAGGGCGATGTTTCAATTGCCAAAAAGTAGGGCACATGGCTAGGGACTGCGACATGCCTATGAGGTGTGTCAGGTGCGGTGAAAAGCACAAGTATGAGGAATGCCCGGTACCGCAGGGGGAGGGCAAGGAGAAGTGCTGCAATTGTGCAGGCGCGCATCCTGCCAGCTACCTGGGGTGCCCGGAATTCCGCAAAGCTAGGGACCGCCTAAGGGGAAAGCAACCACAGACAGCAGGGGCAAAGCATCGCACCGCACCTCCACCACCGCCACCAAGCCGATATCCAAGATCCACAGCGACAAGGGTATTTCAATCCAGAACATACTCGTCAGCTGTCAGTGCCCCAACTCGCCCTCCACCACACAACCAGGTTCCTGTCAACGGAGAATCGCCTAGGGAAGCCCCCCCCTACTCACTAGAGCCCAGTCTGCGTGACACGACACAGAACGTCTCGGTAGAACACCTAGCAGCGACCATAAAGGCCCTACAGGCTCAGGTGAACCAACTGGCAAATATCTTGGCCACCATGACCCAACACCCCGCCGAGCACTTATCGGCAGCAAAGCAGGCGCCGTCATCGGCGATGACTTCAGGAAACCCCACCCCCCGACATGGATAGACGACCTAACATACAAGGTCTAAAAATGTGCGTCTTCAACGCAAACGGTCTATTCCAGCAAGCCCTCGAATTCAGGGAATTCATAAAAGAGGAAGACATTGACATATGCTTAGTGGCCGAAACACACCTGAAGCCAGGTGTAAGAGCATCTGTAGCTAACTACAACTGCTACAGACGCGATCGGCCTACCGCTGGAGGCGGGGTTGCAGTATATGTCAAACGAGGTATTAGACACCATCAAGTGTACCCACCAGCAACTCGCCAAATTGAAACAGTCGCAATAGAAATTGCCACTGTAACAGGGCCCCTCACAGTCGTTGCAGCCTACCGCCCCCCTTCCCAAACGTTAGAAGAAGAGGACATAGCTGCACTAGGGAGAATAAGAGGCAAACTCCTAATAGGAGGAGACCTCAATGCCAAGCACGCAGACTGGCACTCACGAGTAAGCAACAGAGCTGGTCGACAACTGCAACGACTCGCGCGCACCCACCAGTTTCAGGTATGGGGCCCCGAGGAGCCCACCCACTTCCCAAACAACGGAAACAGGGCGGACGTCCTCGACATCGCACTCACGAAACACGTCACGGGTTTCGTGTCTGCCAGTTCGATAAACAGGATGTCGTCGGACCACAATCCAGTTATCCTAGAGGTCGACATGGGAGAATGGCTCTCGCTCCCACAGCGCACCACAAATTACAAACGAACAAACTGGGAACAGTTCAGCAACGGAATAGCTGCTGAACTTGCCCAAGCCCCGCCTCCAACAGCAGAGACTGCTGAACAAGCGCTGGACGACTTCACTAAAGCGATCCTGCAAGCAGCTGAGGAAGCAACGCCTGCGCCAGCGGGAGCCCCCCGCTCCAGGCAGCTCCCACAGCACCTGCTTGCCCAAATAAGACACAAAAATAGGATCGCCAAAGAATGGAAACTTACTAGGAACAAAACCACAAGGAGGCTGCTCAACAGACTACAAAGAGAGTTGAAAGTTACACTCACTGAGTATCGCAACCAGCAATGGTCAGAACGACTATCAACTCTCAAACTAGATGACCACAGCTTGTGGCAAGCCACAAAGCAGTTCACGAGAAGACGCGCAAAAATGCCCCCTCTGCATGGTGAACGTGGACTGCAATTCAGCACTGAAGACAAAGCAAATGCGCTAGCAGACGTGTTCGAAAAACAATTTACGCCAGCAGAGGTACAAGACAGAGAACACGTCGCAATCGTCCGCAGACAACTGGCCACCTTTTTAGAGGCAGACGACGATGAGGAATACACGCCGATCTTCAGTTCCGAAGACGTGGCGAGTGTCATCAAATCGCTGCCAACAAAAAAGGCACCAGGCCACGACCAGCTCACCAACGAACTATTAAAACATATCCCGCCCATGGCAATAACACACTTAACAGATATACTTAACGAAATTACGCGATCGCTAAAATTCCCGACACAGTGGAAACACGCTGAAGTAGTCTCGATCGCAAAACCTGGAAAAGACCCGGTGTTCCCGCAACACTACAGACCAATTAGTCTACTGCCTACCCTCAGTAAACTATATGAGCGCCTCCTCTTAGTACCGATACAGGATCACATCAGTAGAGAGCAAATCCTGCCCAAATTCCAGTTTGGGTTTCGCCCACATCATTCGGCCCCCCAACAAATAATGAGGGTGGTTGAAGCAGCCACAGAAAGCTTCAACCGCAAAGGCTACTGCGGGATAGTCTTACTAGACGTGGCAAAAGCCTTTGATTCTGTTTGGCACACCGGGCTACTCCACAAAATGTACACCCAGGGCTTCCCCGGAAAGATTGTGAAACTTATAAAAAGCTATCTCTCCGGTAGGACATTCTCCGTAAAAGTAGAAACATCACTGTCAAGCAGGAGAAGAATACATGCAGGGGTACCACAGGGTTCGGTTCTTGGACCAACCCTGTACAGTCTCTACACTGCAGACATACCAACCACACAACACGTACAAACAGCACAGTATGCTGATGACACTGCATTCTTCTCCTGCTCAACAAACAGGAACCTGGTCACGAGACGTCTTCAAACCGCCCTGAACAAGACAGACGAATGGGCCAAACAATGGCGAATCTCACTTAACTCCGAGAAAACACAAGCCATGCTGATGACTAGACGTCTCGGTAAACGCCGCCCCCCCAGAAGACCCTACCAAATGCTGCACCTGCAGGGCCAAAACCTCCCCTGGAGAAACTCTGCGAGGTACCTCGGTGTGACACTAGACAAGCGCCTGACTTGGAAGTGCCACATCGAGGAGGTTCGCAAAAAGGCCCTAGGCAGGATGCAGATCCTTTACCCAATACTCAACAGTACAAGTTCCCTTGACCCGAGCACAGGAGTAGCCGTATATCGAAGTCTAATTAGACCGATACTGGAGTATGCGTGCCCAGTATGGGGTTACGCTGCTAGATCGACGGTAGAACGGCTACAAAAAATTCAAAACAGAGCGCTCAGAAGAGCCCTACACACACCGCCGCGCTTCCCGACGGAAGACCTCCACATAGCGGCCGACATTGTAAAATTAAACACGCGATTCCGTACCCTGGCGGAGCAGTTCTACGCCAACGCGGAAAGGTCGCCAAACGATTTAATAAACTCACTTGGTCGGTACAATAACGTACCAGACCGATACAAAAGACCAAAGGCATTACTCGTAGCTTAAAATAAAAAAAAAAAAAAAAAAAAAAATATATAAATAAATAAATAGAAAACAAAAAAGCCGTCACCACTAGAGTGACAGAAGAGAAACACATAATACTCTAAAGAACAGAATTAACAAAAGATAGGCACATCCAAAAACTAACCAAAAATTGAAGGAAATGTCCGAATAGGACAAAAACCTTCGCAGTAAACATCCTCTCTCTAAAGACAGAGGAAGAAATTAGAGTGTGCTGCTGCTGCGCCGGCACGCACTCCGCTGCTCGACTCGCTGCCGCTCGCACCGGTCGTTTTCGTTTCCGTTTCGTGTGCACCGTCGCTAGCCCATCGCCATGTCCGGACGCGGAAAGGGAGGCAAAGTCAAGGGCAAGTCAAAGTCCCGCTCAAGCAGGGCTGGGCTCCAGTTCCCGGTCGGCAGAATCCACCGCCTCCTGCGCAAGGGAAACTACGCAGAGCGCGTCGGCGCCGGGGCGCCCGTCTACCTCGCCGCCGTCATGGAGTACCTCGCGGCTGAGGTGCTCGAGCTGGCCGGAAACGCGGCCCGCGACAACAAGAAGACGCGCATCATCCCGCGCCACCTGCAGCTTGCCATCCGCAACGACGAGGAGCTCAACAAGCTCCTGTCGGGCGTCACCATCGCACAGGGTGGTGTCCTGCCCAACATCCAGGCCGTCCTGCTGCCAAAGAAGACCGAGAAGAAGGCCTAAAGGAGGCCAGGCAATCGCAGCGCCGCGTGCTCCCCTGCACGCAACGCGCTTTGCCGGCTCGGCCCACAACAATCGGCCCTTTTCAGGGCCACCACACACACCTACGTCCAAAGCAAAATTTCAGTCGTCCTCGCCGCACCTTGTTTTGTTTTAACTTTGCACTGTCACAGCACAGCCGCCGCCGGCGCACGTCCGCCATCTTGTCGTCCACACAGCCCGTGTGGCCCAACACACACACACACACACACACACACACACACATTTTGCACGGTCGCAGTCGCCTTCCAAACCGACAACGGCAGCAATAATGACCATTGTTAAAGGGAGGCGTGTCGACACACCGCCCTCCACTCCCGCGCGCAACGGCCGTCGACACGAACGAAACAGCTGATCCGGCCGCCTATGCCCACACGCCTTGCCTCGGAAACCCCAACGCCGCCGCAAACAAACACACAGAGACAAACCACGCAAGCAAATAATCACCGCCTCTCGCACAACAACACACAGCCCGCCATCTCCGTCGCGATCGATACAAAGACACACAATAACAAACACACAAACGAAGCAGCTCCACACACAGCCAGCCACATGACACGTTTCCTTTCCTTCTCCCCTCCCAGTCACATCACGTCGCTCAAACGGAAAGAAAGAAAGAAACAAACAAACAAACAACACAGCGCACACACGCAGCAACAACACAGACTCTTTCGCACTTTTCAACTTCCGAACAGTGTGGTGGCCCTGAAAAGGGCCGTTTTCTAGTCTCTCCCACCCACAAGCACGGCCGCGGGAAGGCCAGCGCCCGCTGCGACGCAGCCTAACCGCCGAAACCGTACAGGGTGCGCCCCTGCCTCTTCAGGGCGTACACCACGTCCATGGCCGTCACAGTCTTGCGCTTGGCGTGCTCAGTGTACGTCACCGCGTCGCGGATCACGTTCTCCAGGAACACCTTCAGCACCCCGCGGGTCTCCTCGTAGATCAGACCAGAGATGCGCTTCACGCCGCCCCTGCGAGCCAGGCGGCGGATGGCGGGCTTCGTGATGCCCTGGATGTTGTCGCGCAACACCTTGCGGTGCCGCTTGGCGCCACCCTTGCCGAGCCCCTTTCCTCCCTTGCCGCGGCCTGTCATCCTTCCTTCCTCGGGCAAAGCAAAACGTGCACAAACAGCAGCTGCAGCGGCTGGCGAGTCGGCTACGGTCTGCGCCCAGCGCGCCCGCCGCCCCCCTATATAGACTCTGGCCCGCCCTCCCCCCACCACGCGCAACCGAGGGCATATAAGCGCAGCACGGAGGCGCGCGGGCCCGTTGTCAAGGCAGCACCGGACGCCGCGCCGCACCTAACCTCCACGCACGCCGCTCCGCTACCGCTACCGCTACCGCCATGGCCCGCACAAAGCAAACGGCCCGCAAGTCCACCGGCGGAAAGGCGCCGCGCAAACAGCTCGCCACCAAGGCGGCGAGGAAGAGCGCGCCCGCCACCGGAGGCGTCAAGAAGCCCCACCGCTACAGGCCGGGCACCGTCGCCCTGCGAGAAATCAGGCGCTACCAGAAGAGCACAGAGCTGCTCATCCGCAAGCTGCCATTCCAGCGCCTAGTGCGCGAGATCGCCCAGGACTTCAAGACCGACCTGCGCTTCCAGAGCTCCGCAGTCATGGCCCTGCAGGAGGCCAGCGAGGCCTACCTCGTCGGCCTCTTCGAAGACACCAACCTGTGCGCAATCCACGCCAAGCGCGTCACCATCATGCCCAAGGACATCCAGCTCGCGCGCCGCATCCGCGGCGAGCGCGCCTAAACCGCGCCGCGGCACCGCACCGCACAAACAAAAACGGCCCTTTTCAGGGCCACTAACATCTCTCCGTCGCGAGCAAACTTTGTCGGTCGCCTGCCTCTCGCCCCGCAACCCAAAAACAAAAACCACCACTTCCCGTCCGTCCGCCACACCCGCTCACTCTGCCTGCCTGCCAGCAGCGCGCAACAATCACACATCATCCCTCCCCGGCGCTCAAAGCGCACAATACCCAACGGCCGACGTCACACCGCACGGGTGGCTGGCCGGCCGCCGCTTTCGTTTCGAAAACAAAACAACCCGCACTCCACTCCGACGGCCAACGGCCAGGCAGGCGCGCTCGCTCGCTCTACACGCCACCGAAATCCCCGCCGACTCCTTCCGCATCTCAACGTGCCCCCCGTTGCAAAACATAACACACACACACACACACACACACACACACACACACACACACACAAAGGAACAAAACAAAACAAAGACCAGACACGACTCGACAAGACAGACATCCGAGAAGAACGAACGCAGGCAAGCCAACCAACGTATTCAAACAAAACAACGTGACAGAAAACCAACCGTCGGCCGCCGCCACAAACACGGCGACAATCAACCACGACAACAACAACAACAACAACAACAACACCGCTTACCGCTACCGCCGCCCACACCCGCCACCGACCCCCGCAATCCAACCACCACGGCACGCAAACAGCATCCCCACGGGCATACAGAAACGCCAGACAGACACCCACACCAAACGCAACACGACAATCAAAACCTTCCCCGACGTGCTTTGATGGCCCTGAGAAGGGCCGTTTTGGGCCGCGCGTCTCTTGCGCGCCACTAGACGACGACGGGGGGTGGGGACGACGGAGTCAAGCGCCAAACCCTTCCTTTCCCATCTCTTTCTCCTCTACTCTACTTCTTCTTCTTGGGCGAAGCCTTCGCCTTAGACGGCGTCGTCGCCTTCTTCGGGCGCGGCGCCTTCGGCTTCTTCGTCGGAACCTTGGCGGCCTTCTTCGCCTTCGACGGCGACTTGGCCTTGGCCGGCTTGGCCGCAGCCGCCTTCTTCGCACCCGCGGGAGCGGCCGACGCCGCAGACGCCTTCTTGGCGGCGCCCGCCTTCCGACCGGTCGCCGCCTTCACGCCACCAGCCTTCTTTGCGCCGGCCGCACGGGCGCCCTTCTTCTCCTTGCTGGCCGGAGCGGCGCGCTTCTTCTTGGCACCGCCGGCACGAGCCTTGCCGCCCTCGGCCGCCCCCCCGCCGCCGGCGCCGGCAAGCTTGAACGAGCCGGACGCGCCCTTCCCCTTCGTCTGCACCAGCTCGCCCGCCACGACGGCCGACTTGAGGTACTTCTTGATAAACGGCGCCAGCTTCTCCGCGTCCAGCTTGTAGTGCGCGGCTATGTACTTCTTGATCGCCTGCAGCGACGACCCGCCGCGCTCCTTCAGACTCTTGATGGCGGCCGTCACCATCTCAGAGGTGCGCGGGTGCGCAGGCTTGGCGCGCGGCTTCTTCGCAGACGACGCAGACTTGGCCTTCTTCGTAGTGCCGGTGGCGGCGGGTGCCGCAGCAGTCTCGTTCGTAGCCGCCTGATCTGCCATTTCGACGACGCGCGTAACACACAGCGAGAGCGAGCGGGACGGCAGGCACGCAAGCACAGCACAGCAGCAGAGCAGAGAATCACAAGGCCCAGCCAGTGTCGCGGGCGGGCGCGGACGGCCGAGAGAGCGGCCGCCACTCTGCGCGCCGCCGCGCCGCGCCTCCCGCGCTTGCTACCACCAGTTCGAGTTAGTCTTCCGTAGTGAGCAGACGTGCTACGCGTGCGCTGCCATGAGTTCGGTATCTAGCTCAGCGAAGGGTGTGGCGGATCGCCGTCCGGCGGAGCTCGCTTCGTCGGCGGCCCCATCCGGCCCCCCCACCATGACGACCCGGCAAAGGCGTACAGGCAATTATCTGTTGACGACCACAGCGAGGGCCCTGGACATGGCAATGGATTATTCTTCTGACGCGTCGTTCGCCGACGACGCTACTCGCCCGTCGACGTCCCAGTTTCGACGGAAACGCAGTGATCCCGGACCTGGACTGCCCCGTGTGGCGCCCACCGACGACGGCTTCATTCGTCCACCGAAAAAGAAGCAGGCCAAGAACCAGGCACCGGCAGACGCGCCTGTCGTGCCTGTCAGCAACAGGTTTGACGTCATCGACGATGGGATGCAGGCGCCACAGGACCATGAGGCACCACAGCAGCCTCAACAGCACCTCCAACCGCAGCAGCAGCAGCAACCACAACAGCAGCAGCATAAAATTCCACCGATCGTGCTCCAATATCCGGACACCTATTTGAAATTGTACGATTGGCTGACGCAAAATCTGAAGCAGCCTTTCTCAGCGAAGCAGGCTGGAGGCGATAAGTTGCAACTCACTGTCACGGCCACTGAAGACTACGTCAAAGTTATGGACATGGTGGGAACTGAGGGAATACCGTGCTACACGTTTCCCACTGTTCGCCCGCCCACTCTGAAGCTGATCTTTCGAGGCATCGTCGATTCTCTTCCGAACGACAGACTCAAGGAAGAATTGTCTGCATTGGGATTTGAGGCGACGGTCGTGGACTACCATCGGATGCCCGGCACGCAGCAGAAATCAGGCCTCCGTGTGGTGGTTCTCCCGGACACGCAAGAAAATCGCGACGTGTTTAAAATCAA
Organism: Schistocerca americana; assembly: GCF_021461395.2. Taxonomy (NCBI): domain Eukaryota; kingdom Metazoa; phylum Arthropoda; class Insecta; order Orthoptera; family Acrididae; genus Schistocerca; species Schistocerca americana. Next base: position 73,862,096 of record NC_060126.1, on the reverse strand, counting down.
CAGAATTTGTGCCCTCTCCGTTTCTGTCGAGAAGCTACGTAAATCAAGAGGAGTGACTCAGTGCTTCCGCTGTCAGGGCTTTAACCACGTGGCGCGGCTCTGCACAATGCCATTTATATGTGTGAAGTGTGGTGGCCCTCATGACAGCCGCCAGTGTCCCGTCCCCAAGGACGAACCTGCCAAATGCGGACTGTGTGGCGGCAGGCACCCAGCCAGCTATCGTTCCTGCCAGAAACACAAAGATGCTAGTCGCCGACAGAGGGGTTTACCGCCCCTCAACGCCAAGACTCGACGTGCTGGGCCCCGTGTCTTCAGAAGCACACCTGCCAGCAGCAGATACATCGATGCACCGCTACAGGAGCGAGCTCCACTGATGCAACGGCGCGCGCCTTCCGTCCTCCAGTCTCCGACAGCGGCGGATGTCTTGAAGGGCACCGCCTCTACAGCGGCACCCCCAACAGCAGCATTTGAGATTGCCTCGGCGTCCTTTCCACCTCTTCGAGGCCGGCGCGCTGACGACTTTGGCCGTCCCCAACCGCCCGCTGCGGCAGCTGACGTCAACCAACTTCTGGTGCTCCTGCAGACCCTGATGCAAGCCGTCACCGAGATGAGCCGAGCCATTCAAGCACTCCCGGCAGTTCTTGCCACGACAGTTGAAGCGGCCATTCGCGGTTCGCTTCAAGCCACCAGCGACGTTCCGCCTCCTCAACATGCCTAGGCCCCGACGCTATGAAGACCTTTGTATAGCCACCTATAATGCGGATGGCATTTACCACGACCTACTGGAGGTTCGCCAATTCCTGGAAGATGAGCATGTCGACATCTGCTTGGTCAGTGAGACGCATCTGAAGCCGGACCTGAGGGCCAATATCGCCAATTATCTCTGCTATCGGAATGATCGCCCCACTCGAGGTGGCGGTACAGCCATCTACATCAAGCGGACAATCTCACACTATGTTGTACCGACGCCTCCTCTGCGGAAGATGGAAGCGACAGCTGTGGCCGTCGAGACTTCGGTCGGCACAGTCACATTTGTGGCCGTCTACCGCCCACCTAAGCCGCACATTGACGTCGACGATGCGAAGGCATTGCTGCGCCTTCCTGGGAAGCTGTTCCTCGCCGGTGACTTTAACGCAAAGCATGCGGCGTGGAACTCACTCACCACCACTTATGACGGACGGCGGCTCCTCCACGTCCTCGAGCAAGCTGATGCGCACGCTTGTGGACCCGAGGAACCGACATGCTACCCCTCCAGAGGCAATCCCGATGTCCTGGACATCGCAATAACCAAGGGACTGACTCAGTTCATGTCGGCAGAAGTGAGACATGCTCTCAATTCTAACCATCTGCCTGTCATTTTCCAGCTGAACGTCCATCTTCCTCCGCAGACGCCACGGTGGAATCTGCGACGTACCCACTGGGATGGCTACCGGGATCGGCTCCCCCATCTGCTGGCATTCACTCCACCGGATGCACCCGTCGATGATGCCACGGCGGGGTTCACCGCTGCTGTTACTACAGCTCTCCGGCACTCCACGCCGCAGGCCGGCCGGCGACAGCCACTCCGTCCAGGGTTACCCCACGACATCCTGGACCTTATACGTCTCCGCAATCGCCTCTGCAAAGACTGGCGTCTCACCAGGGATCCCGGCCTTAAGCGACGTGTCAACCAACTTCGGCGCGACGTTAAGGCCGCCCTCGTCGCCCACAGGAACCAGCAGTGGGCCGCGAAACTCGAGGCCTTTACACCGGATGCCAATCACTGGGACACGGTTCGATTTTTCACTAAACGTCGGACGACTATTCCTCCGTTGGAAGCCCCGGCTGGACTCGTCTACACCCCTGAAGACAAGGCAAACGCCATCGCCGATGTATTTGAAGCTAATTTCGTCCCTGTGAACGACCCGATTGACGTCAATCACGTTCAGCGCGTGGAAGCGGAAGTCCAGCACTACCTGGACCAACCTGCTGCTGCTGATGAGGACCAAATTCCGCCCGTCACGGTGGACGAAGTTCGGACATGCATCGCTGGTCTGAACACCGCCAAGGCACCGGGGGCAGATGACATACCCAACAGAGCCCTGAAGGAACTTCCTCCAGCAGCCTATCTCTGGCTGGCTGCAGTTTTTAACAACATCTTTCGGACGCTGACATATCCAGAGGCATGGAAACGGGCTACAGTTATCCCCGTTCCAAAACCGGGGAAGAACAGGAAGGAACCGGCCAACTATCGGCCTATCAGCCTCCTCCCTCATATCAGTAAGGTGTTCGAACGGCTGCTGCTACGAAGAATCCGCACCATACTGGACCGACGGAGGATACTACCGCCGGAGCAATTTGGGTTCAGAAGAGGTCACTCCACCGAACAACAGGTGATCCGCGTCGTCGAAGACATCACCCTCGCCTTTAACAACCGGGAATACTGTGGGGCGGTATTCCTCGACATTTCCAAGGCGTTCGACAGCGTCTGGCATCAGGGGCTCCTGTGGAAATTGATGCAGCACGGATTTCCTCGCTCCCTCGTACAGCTGCTCGCCTCATACCTCCGAGGGCGAACCTTCTCTGTTCGAGTTGCCAACTCCTGTTCGACTCTCCGGCGCATCGCCGCTGGCGTACCTCAGGGCTCCGTCCTTGGGCCGATCCTTTACTGCATCTTTACATCGGACATCCCCACCTCCCCCAGGGTGGAAAAAGCTATGTATGCTGACGACACCGCCATCTACACGCGCAGCCGCTGGCCACAGGCCATGCACCGCCGACTTCAGGACGCCTGTTCCGACCTTGAACGATGGTCCCGCAAATGGAGGATTCGCTTCAACGCTCAGAAGAGCCAAGCCGTCATCTTTACCAGAAGACTACCGCCGCCTGTTCCGGCGATTCGGTTCTTCGGCGAATACATCGCGTGGCTGCCCTCAGCGACTTATCTCGGGGTTGTGCTGGATCGTCAGCTCATTTGGCAACAGCATGTCACGGCCACCCGCAGGAAAGTGGACCAGCGCCTGGGAGCACTATACCCGCTGCTTAATGAAGGCTCCTCACTGTCAGTTGCCAATGGCCTCCTCATCTACAGGCTATTCGTCCGGCCGATCATAGACTACGCCTGCGTCGCCTGGGGCAATGCTGCCACCCGCCACATTCAACGTCTTCAAGCGCTGGAGAATAAGGCCTTACGAAGAGTACTCCACGTGCACCCGCAGTTCCCGTCTCGTTATGTACATGAAGCTCTGCAAGAACCCGAGGTCCTTCTCCGATTTCAACACAAAGCCAGACGCCTGTATCACAACGCCGTGGTCTCGGAAAACCCACTCATAAGGAACATTGGAGTCCCGTCAGATGTCCGGGACACATACCAAAGACCTGTCGCACTGCTCAACAGGTAATGCACCTGGCAGTGTCCAACCCACTGAAGTCCAAAAGAATTTGATTCTATAATCCGCAAATAAAGATGACAATTTCCTACACCTGAAGTTCCATATCTCCTCCCCAGAATTAGTAGTCAATGCCTTCGGGTAAATACTACCTTCCCTCAACCACTGCCGGTAGTTTAGACGATGCGGACCGGTGCGCTTGCTACCGCCCAACGTCCGACAGCCTGTGCGGAGCAGACCCAAACCTGCGCCACAACCGCCCGCGCCTTTCAAACCACCGAGGATGGGGCTACACACAGCCACACCACAGTCGCCAACCAGTCGCCACGGCAGCGCCGCAAACCACGGCCAAACTGCAGCTACCGCGCGCTACAGCCTGGGTCGGCCCGCCGAGAATCGCCGCCCCCGCCCAAATGCCGCCCCCACAGCCCCAGCCGACGACCCGCCACAATGGCCAAACCTTCGGCAAAACTCCCACACCGTCGCCGCGGCAGCCCGGCCAGCGCGGCCGGCGCCACAGCCACACAAGCCGAGGCGTGCGGCGATGACGGCCGTGCAAACGCGCCTCCGCCGCCCCATCGCCTTCCGTCGCCCTCCCGCCGTTTCCCGATCGGCCCGCAGCCGTCGGGCCACATCGCGCGCCGTCCTCCTCCTCTCGCCCGCCAACATTCACAGCCGTTTCTCAACAATTGCCCGCCGCAAACGGACGCCGCCTGCGCAACAGGCGCCGCCGCCCCTCGCCGCTTCCGACCCAACCCCTCGACCGAGGCAAACCGCAATCCGAATCTACAGACCAACCCAATCTGCCGTCAAGCACACACGACAGCCGACCTTACACGTTACGCGTTACACATTACGTTTACACGTCTACGTTAGGTTAGGTTAGGTGGACGTGGGTTAGGTTAAGGGGACTTGGGTTAGGTTAAGCGTCAAACTTAGGTTAAGCATTCAAACACGTCAGGCGTCAGAGGTTAGGTTAGGTTGGGTTAGGTTAGGTTAGGTTAGGTTAGGTTAGGTTAGGTTAGGTTAGGTTAGGTTAGGTTACACGTTAGGTTAAGGGGTCAGTGCTAGGTTAAGAAGCGTCAAACGTAGGTTAAAAAAGCGTTCAAACGTGAGGCGTGAGCCGGACAGCTTACCTTACGTAGACGTTAGGGGCTCACAGGCTGAGCTCACCTCGCCACACCACAGGTTAGGTTCGGTTCGGTTCGGTTCGGTTCGCTCGGCTCAGCGTAAAGCGCCGAGGTCAGGGTTACGTTCGTTCACCTTCGGGCGCCACACTTTCGGTTGAAAGGTCGCGACGGGACGACGTCGGCAGGCACGCCGCAAACGAACAAAAACGTACAGACGACGTCGGAAACCGCCGACAGACGGGGGAGCAGCACGACCACGACCAGACACCGAGCGCGAACGAGACACACGCGAACCACCCCCACCGGCCAAAGGGCACCACACAACAACCCAGAGCACCACGTGTCGACACCAGAGCAACCCGCCGCTCACGCGACATGGCTGGCACCGAAGGGCAACCGCCCGCAACTGCGCTTTCCGCGCCGGCCCGGATGCACGTCGTGCTACAACAACACCACTACCGTACACAGCCGCTGTTCACAACATCACTATCAATGGCGCGCCCGCGGCTCGCCGCCGTCGCAGTCGCAGCCCCAACGCCAGCACTTTTGCACCACCATTCACACGCACCGCAACACAGCTCGCCGACACAGCCGAACAAAACAAACACCACACAACAACAGCAACAGCAACAACGCCGCCGCCTCTACTTGTGCCGGCGACCCACCCCGCCGATGGCGCACCTTTCGCCAGCCGGCAATCGACACACACGCACCCACCCACCGGGGCCCAGTGCAAAAAAAAAAAAAAAAAAAACACACAAAAACAAAAAAACCAAACAACACAAACGACACGGGAAGCGCACACCGCCACTTCGCGCGCACGCCACCAACCAGTCGTCGTCTCAAAATAACAAACACAAACAAAATAAACTAACAACTAGGGCAACACAAAACAAAAACGCCTCGCACGAACCGCCCACAAAAAGGACAAGCACACGCACAGCCTCTGCTGACGACCACGACGCAGCGGCACGCTGCTCCTGTCCCGCGCCCCGCGCCCCACTCGATTCACAACTCACGCGACACCGTCAACGACGGGCTCGCTTCCCGCAACCTACCACCTTTCCGCCACGACGCACAGCCCCAGCCCCACCCGACGACGCCCGTGGCAACGACTGCACTTTCACCACCGCCTCCCCCTTCCCCCCCAAAACACACACACACACACAGCCAGCCAAAAACGCACTCGCGACCCACACATGCACGTGCATCGGCACACGCCAACCAGTCAACGTCGACAACCACACGCAAGGCTCGAAACGAAACCGGCGTCCTTACACGTTGCCATCAAGCTACGCGACACAAGACACAAGGAACCAACACAACAGCCGGCCCCACTAATTCCCACTCTCACGCCGCAAAAAGCACACCGAAACCGCCAAACGCACGCACATTCCCCTTCGCACTGACACCACCGACCGGCTCGCTACCACACACCTCTCGGCAGCCGTTTCACGCCAATTCGCCACACCGCCCACACAGTCGACAAGCGCCCGCCCTGTACGGCACACGCAACGACGCAGCGCAGCAAAGGGCGCCCGCAACACATACCTCTCCGCCGCCCGACGCGCCAACCGCCACACCACACCGCCAGCCACTCGCAAATTGTGCACTGCCACCAGCCACACGTCCAACACGCCGCGCCGCCTCCGGCCACCCGCCAGGGGGCGCTCACGTCCGCGACAACAGCGCGGCCCGCCGGGCCGGGCCGGGCCGAACCGAACCGAGCCGCCGCTGCTCTGCACTCGGCACGGCCACACCCTGCTGCAGACCGGGCTCGTCCCTCTGTACGCGTCTGCCTGCGCATCAACACAACACGACCTTTTTTTTTTTTTTTTTTCTCTCTACCGCCATCCCTCCTTCTCGCGTTTTACTCGTTGTTGCAGCAGCGGCGCACACCTACACATCCACAGCCCCAGCCGAGCCGGCCTCACCTCAGGGCCCGCCGCCAGCGTCTCCTCCTCGGGCACAGGTGCGGTGCTGTGGCCGCCCATCCAACCGCATTGCTGGCCGTCCAGCCACCAGGCGTTCCCACTGCCGCGAGCCACGCCGCGCACCGACCCTGCTGCAGAAAACGAAGCATAGCCAGAGACCGACCGATACACAAAGCAAGCCGTCGCCTCGCCTCTTGTCCTTCCTGCCTTCCTTCCGCCCCCGCCCTTCTCACACCACCGCCTCTCCACTTTCGCCCCCCCCCCCCTCCTTTTTTTTTTTTTTTTTTTTTTTGTTTTCTTCTTTCTTTCTTTCTTTCTTTCTTTCTTTGGCCCTCTCTCCTTCCCGCCATGGCGGTTACGGCACCGCCTGCAGCGGCAGATTTTTTGCGCCCACACGCCTACTCCTACCACCATTAACCTTGCCCTGCCCTGCCCATCAACGTCGCAGTCGAACCGACGCTTGCCAACACACTGCCCACGTTCCTTTCTCTTTTCGGCCTACGCCCATTACGCGCCGCCGCCACAGCACCTTCCCTTCCCACAACACACCGACGTCATCACACGCACCCAAAACAGGGGCCACGACCGTGTTCCTCGCCCACTCCCATCCCGCACGGTACGCACATTCCCAACTACTACCGCGCACCCTCCCTTTCCAATCTGTGTGTCTCTGTGTCTGTGTCCTGTCCGCGCGTGACGCCTCTCAACATCCGCCGTCCCCCGTCCCGTTTTCGCCCCCATGCCGTCGTCGCGCCGCCTCCTCCCCGTCCACCGCCGCCCCTGTCCGCCCCGCACCACACCATACACCGCTGCTTGTCCCGGCCGTTGCCACCAAAGGCGCCGACCGCAAACGCGCCACGCCGCAGCCCCCGTGCGTCTCGCGCTCGCTTGCATCTCCGTGCCGACGCTGCCTCTCTTCCCGCTCGCACTCGACCTCGACAACACAGTCTTTGGCTCCGCCACTGCGTGTTCCGGTGGTACGCACGCTGCAACACGTATGTATTCATTACCAGAGCGATGGCGAGGCATGACAGCATCTCTGTCTGACCAGAGAGTTCTTTATCGCTGCTAGTCGGCGCTTGGACCGCGCCAGACGACAGTAGTGGCACGCACCGGGTCGCCAGGAACAGTTGTTATATATATTGTAGCGCGAGTCGGGAGAGGTAGTAGTCGGTCGACAGTAGTAGCGGGTGGACGGTTGTACTGAGCGGGCGTCGGCGGCGTGCTCTGCTCGTCTCGCGACTCTGGTCACGGTTCGGGACGATGTATAGTATATTGTGTTATAATCAAAAAGGTGGTGTGACGCTGCATTGCGCAAATCTGATAACGTATGTTCATTGTACTTCTTTTGTTCAACAACAAAAGCCCCACTATTACTTTTTTTCTAAAGTAACTTTTGTCTCTTAACGAAAAACATTCACTTTTTAAAGACTACTTCCTATGGCATTTCCCTCCAAGGAGTGCAATTAATTACCAGCCAGCACTCATTCATTGCACACAGCTGTGTAAGGGGTATCTACAATTGAGGAGCGGATATAAATGCAATTTTTTTGTTTTTTTTTGTGTGTGTGTTGTAACCTCCCAGCAAAATTTAAAATAATGGACAATGTTATTTACGGATGCTAATGGACATTGCGCTAATTGTAACCTCGCCCACAATGAGAGGTATTGAAAATGGCAACAAAAATGTGAAATTCGCAATCTGACTCAAATATAAAGTCTTCACACAACATTTACAAAAGTCCGTTCAGTGACAAGAAACTTCAATTAAACCGAAATATCGGTCTTTGGCCCTGTGCAAAACAATCAGAATTAAAGTCTTACCTCCGAATAAATGGATGTCACATTTCTGCTCTGGTTGTTGCGCAGCGCTTGGAGGAACTGCATTGCAAATAATAATATTCTCTTTTTTTGTGATTTTAGTGACATTTTTCTTCAAAGACGTGGAATGAAATGTGAAGTGCAACGAACTCTTTAGTTCAATAAAAAATTAAATGTTTGAAAAATGCTTTTGAAATAAAGATTATTATTGGGGAACTTGTTGGAGAATAATTACAATTTTTCATTATCTAATGATTATATTAATTAACAGTATATCTTATTCACCATCTTGACCAGTGTTGCCGACCGCCTACATCACACAACCGCACTCGGCTGCTACTACTGACCGACCGCTCTGCATGACGACTATTAGCGTACTGCACGCGACGACTACTGACAGAGTACAGCCCTCAACTACACAGAGCTACGGACTCGCAACGACTACTGACAGACTGACTGACTGAGAACCGCTCGCAACACTCGCGCAGTCCAGCGCAAACTCTCTGGTCACAGATGCTACAATGTCTCGCCATCGCTACTATGTTACATACGTGTTTCAGTGTCTTTTTCATTGGGGTAACGATCTTTGGCTCTTTTTATTCTGAATACAGGGCCAAAGGTCAACGCTGCTGCCCTTATACAATTTATCAGGTTTCATTATGTCTGTTGCAATGTTACATACGGTTCACTCTTTCATTAATATTATCGTTGGGTTTGTTTTGTAGGGACGTTAACATTCTGGCACATTTTTATTATCATCGGACTCTCTGCTATTTGTGCAGGGAGGTTATACCTGGGTCCATTTCCATTTCCATTTACATTTTAATATTGATAGACTTTTTGTTTTCTTTTTTGTTTCTTGTTGTTTTTTTTTTTTTTGTTTTGTTTTTCCCGCTCTCACCACCACCGCCGCATCACGCCTTCCGTTTTCTTGGTTTCTTTTCTGTTCTTCAACATCACCGCGCCCCATTTCCACACCACAGCCATCAGCCTCCAAGACGGGCGGGCGCAGTGTGCCATTTCCGGCGCACAAGCACACCCGTACGGTACTCTCCTCGCCCCCACGCCACCAACAACACAGCGACCACGCGGCTTTCAGGCATGGCACGGCACGGCACGGCACCGGCGAAATGCGCCGCCCCCGCCCCTCCGCGCATCCGTCCGTCTCGCCACGTTCACTGACAGCCGCGTCTGCGGCTACACCACGACAACCACAACACAACACCGCTCCCCTCCCTGGCAACTCACATTGTTTTTCTCCTCCTCTTTTGCACAAACCACAACGCCGAGCACAGGCGCAAGCCACCCACACCGCGCCCCTCCCCGTCCCGTCTTTGGCCGCCGCTCCTCGTTTCCTCGTTTGCCCCCTCCCATCTCCCGAAATGCCATGCCAGCAGCGTTACGCATGCCCCTCCCCTGTCCACACAACACTACCGCCTAACGAACAGCCTTTTCCGGGCCACATGCAGGGCACGCCCACCTCCAAACACTGCCAATTCACGGACGCACACACACACTTTCCCGACACCTTTCTGTACGGAGGGTGCGTCATCTCGACCGTGACAGAGTGACGGCAACTATCGACGATCCATTTCCCCCCACTGGTAAAACATGTCCACTAACACCTACATACATCATTCAAGTACACAGACAATAGCATACACACAATGGGAGGGCACACGAACATGGACGGCACGGCACTGTCATACACTCTTCCTCAGAACCATATCAACAAACGTTACGTACATCCGGGAAAGCGAAAGCGAACGCGAAAGCGAAAGCAAAAGCAAAGGCAAAGCCCAATGCAGCCGTCAAAGGTAACGTTCACCACGGCAGACACTTGCAGCCGCGCCGCCGTTAAACGCATTTCAGTGCGGCTCCAATACGCCTCCGACACGGGAACGTTCCGTTGCTCTACGAATGCGTTTCCTCCCCTTTTTCCCTTCCTCTCTCTTTTGCCCCCCCTCCTTGCACTCTTGCCTCATTCCTCACGTTCTGCCCAGACATTCGACCGATCAAAGTCAACCTTTCGTTACCGTTCTCAGCGCGACGGTGTACAACAGTATGACGGGTGTGCCCAAGACTTCGGTTCAGTTGCGTGACGCCGGTCTATCGCGCCGATCGACAGTTACTCAGGGGGCGACGGATCGGACCACGTCACCGACACACAAAACACTTTCAAACAAACAAATACATACCGGATGGACACAGACAAACACGTGTACAGACATTCGCCAAACAAACGACCGCCGCCGCCGCCGTCGTCGTCTAGCGTGCATCTTGAATGACGACATCGGTGTGCGTGCGTCGTACGCAATCAGTCAGACACGGCTATCAAACATCAGAGTCGAATGGTACATCATCGTGCGTGTCGCCGTACACGTACAGTACAATACAACAACAAAACAATGCGTCTTAATGGCACGTTCATTTCAACGTCACTCACACACCTCCACGCTGCAGTTACGTCGCACCATTGTCAAACTCGGCGTACAGCAAAGGGAATAGTGGGCGGCAAAAAAAACCAAACAAAAACATTTCACATTTCACCCTCGCCATGTATGATGTGCAAAAAAACAAACCAGCAAACGGCCGTCGTTACGGTGACACAAAAGTCGCCGATCACACTGTCCCCCCTCGCAGACGGGTAACACACACACACACACACACACACACCAACAACACCAATGGGTCAAAAACCACGCCAACGAGGCGTGCCACCATTCCACGCCACGGCGACCAACCTCGTGGCCGTACCCCGCGCAACACGCTTTGACGCGCCCCCCCACCCACAATCAAAATGCACACATACATCACAGCCGTCCACACAAACAACAACAACAATTCCGCCCTTCCCGCAAAAGGCAAGTTGGTGGCCCTGAAAAGGGCCGTTTTGCCGCTCTCGCAACGGAGGAGCCTTCTCCATCCTTCCTTCCATTCCAGAGCCACCTCCTTACTTGGAGCTCGTGTACTTGGTCACCGCCTTCGTGCCCTCGCTCACGGCGTGCTTGGCCAGCTCGCCAGGCAGCAACAGCCGCACAGCGGTCTGGATCTCGCGGGACGTGATGGTCGAGCGCTTGTTGTAGTGCGCCAGGCGAGAAGCCTCGGCCGCAATGCGCTCGAAAATGTCGTTCACGAAGCTGTTCATGATGCTCATCGCCTTCGACGAGATGCCCGTGTCAGGGTGCACCTGCTTCAGCACCTTGTAGATGTAGATGGCATAGCTCTCCTTCCTCTTGCGCTTCTTCTTCTTGTCGCCCTTCGAAATGTTCTTCTGCGCCTTGCCAGCCTTCTTGGCGGCCTTCCCGCTAGTCTTGGGCGGCATCTCGAACCAACGTACGGCAGCAGCAACACCAGTAGCAAGCGCTCCGCTCTAGTCAGCGTCTCCCCACACAGTGGCACCCGCCGCCAGCCGCCGCCGCACCTTTACCAGCTCGCCCTGTTGCGGCCGCCGACCAATGGGGCGCGCGCGCAACCGGCCGCCGCACCCGAGCCCATAAAGCACCCCCACCCCGGCTGCGCCGGCACGCGGCACGCACGCACTCGTGTTCGAGATGGCGAGCGAGCAAGACGTTTGTGACGCGCGCGCGGTCGCGGCAGCTGCCGCCGCCGCGCCGGAGCTGTCTGATCGCCGTCCGGCGGCGCCTGCGCCGTCGGCGGCCCCATTGGACGCTCCACCTATGACGACCCGGCAACTCCAGGAGGACCACGAGTATATGACGACTACGCGCGACCAGGACGATGAGATGGACTACTCTACCGACCCTCCCCGTGAAGACTGCGCTTCCGGCGCCCCGCAGAGGGTGCTTCAGCGCAAGAGGTCGGCTGTCACGTCCGCCAGTGACGGCCAACACACTTCTGGTACGAGTGACGCTGGATTCAAGAAACCACCACCTAAGAAGAGGGCGGCTCCACGACAGCGCACGCCCGTTGTCCCTGTGCCTACTGCCAATCAGTACGACGCCCTACAGGATGGCGCCGACTCTGAAGATCCCGACGAGCCTCCACCGGCGACCGCCGACGATGCTACGCATCGCTCCGGCCCTAAGCTGCCGCCGATTGTTATCGACTACCCTGACGATTATCTGACGCTTCGGGACTGGCTCCAAGCCAACCTCAAGAACGCTTTTACCGCCAAACACTGCGGCGAAGACCGTCTGAAGCTGACAGTCGCCACTACTGAAGATTACGTGGCTGTTATGGATATGGTTGGTGCACGTGGGATCCCAAACTACACCTTCCCCACCGTACGACCCAAAGTTCTCAAGGTTGCCATGCGAGGCATACCGCTGAAGATGAAGGCGGACGCCTTTAAGGACGGCCTCATCACCATGGGTTTCGCGCCTACTGCAGTCACCCGGATGAAGATGCCTGGTACCCAGCGCCCCATCCCTTTGATGGAGATCGTGTTGCCTGATACGCCTGATAACAGGCAAATCTACCAAGTCACCCGGTTTTATGACCTCTCGGTGACTGTCGAGAAGTTACGCGCACGGAAGGGCCTCGTCCAATGCTACAATTGCCAGGAGCCGGGCCACACTTCCCGCCTCTGCCGCATGAGGCCCCGATGTGTCAAGTGTGGCGAGGGTCACCTCAGCCAGCAGTGTACCCGGTCCCGGGACGAACCAGCCACCTGTGCCCTGTGCAAGCGGGCTCATCCTGCGAGTTACCGCGGTTGCGCTGTCCACAAGGCAGCCAGCCGCCGCCAGCGTGGACTACCTCCCTTGCGGCCGACGTCCCGCTCCGATGGCCAACAGCAGCGGCGCCGAGCTGCGCCACCGCCTGCTCCACCTGCTACTCCTCCGCGGCAACCCGCCCAGCGGCGCCTGCTTGCTGCTCGGGCGGACCTTGGTTACGCCGACGTCCTCCAGGGCCGGACGACGCCTCCTCCTGCCCCTGCTGTCCAGCCTCTGCGACGCTCTGAAGACGGGCCTGCTCCACCTGCTGCAGCTGCTGATTTCATCGCGGTCTTGCAAGAAGTCCAGGCCACCCTCGTGGCTGTTTCTGCCGCTCTGGCCCAGCTGCCGACCGCCATCACTGCTGCAGTCCATGCAGCCCTCCGAAGTTTCCCCACTGCCACGGCGATCGCATCCGCTGGCCATGGCTCACAACCTTAGGCGCCACCAGACCTTCACGGCTGTAACGTGGAACGCGAATGGCCTCTTTCCTGCGCTTCTCGAATTCCGGCAGTTCCTCCAGGATTACAGCGTGGATGTGTGTCTCCTCACCGAGACCCATCTCAAGCCTGGACTTCGAGCGAACGCACCGAATTACGTCTGCTATCGCGACGACAGGCTGACGGCTGGCGGTGGGACAGCCATCTATGTCAAGCGGACACTCCGACACTATCGTGTCCCTCTGCCGAGGTTGGACTCCTGTGAAGCCACGGCCGTTGCAGTGGAGACGTCCCTTGGAACGGTCATCTTTCTCTCCGTGTACCGTCCGCCACGAGGCCACCTCACCGTCCATGATGCTGACACTCTCCTTCGTGCTGGGGTCAAGCTCTTCCTCGCCGGAGACCTGAATGCCAAGCACCAGCTCTGGAATTCTCGGACGCTGAACGTCAGTGGGAGGCGGCTCTATCACGCCGCTGAGAGGGCACGAGCTTCTGTGTATGGACCTGCTGAGCCGACGCACTACCCTTCGAACGGCTCTGCTCCCGACGTTTTGGACATTTGTCTCGTCAAGGGTGTCGACTGGTTTGTCACCCCCGACGTTCTGCACGCCTTGAGCTCCGACCACTTGCCGGTGCTCTTTCGACTACATGTCACTCCGCTTCCACCAGCGGCGAAGCTCGACACCCGGAAGACCGACTGGCCGCGCTTCCGGCAGCTTGTTCTGCAACGCCTCCCAGATGAGTCACCTCCACTGGACACGGATGTTAATGCTGCTCTTCACACCCTGACTGCGGCTCTCACCACGGCTGTTGCTGACTCCACCCCACCTCCACGGGTTTCTTCAGTGGCCGCTCCAGCACTCCCTGCCGACTTAAGGGACCTTATCCGAGAACGAAACCGTCTCAACAGAGTTTGGCATGAAACACGCCAGACCGTGCTGAAGCGGCGCATCAATCATCTCCGCCGCGTCATCAAGGCTGCCCTTGCTGCTCACCGTATCCGCCGGTGGGAGGAGAAGCTTGCCTCAGTTGATCCTGGGGCCGACACGTGGGAGTTGGTCCGTTCCCTCACACGGCATCGCCCACACATGCCGCCGCTCACAACTACCGATGGACCTGCTTACACGCCCGCCGCTAAAGCCGAGGCCCTGGCGACGACTTTTGCGGCCAACTTCCGGCCCCTTGCGGCGCCGGTCGACAACGAGAACGTCCGCACAGTTGAGACCAGACTTGCTGCCTTCCTCCACGGCGACCACGGTGACGCCACCATTGTGCCAACGTCGGAAAGGGAGGTCACTGACCATCTTCGCCGGCTTCCCCAAACGAAGGCCCCGGGGCACGACAACGTTGACGGGAGAGTCCTCCGCATGCTGCCCAGGATTGCCATCCTGTACGTGGTCGCTCTCTTCAACGCCGTCTTTCACCAACTGCAGTACCCTGAAGCTTGGAAGAAGGCTGTCGTTGTGGCGGTCCCGAAGCCGGGCAAAAACAGGACAGTACCGGAGCATTATCGCCCCATTAGTCTCCTCCCGACGCTGAGCAAAGTTTTCGAGAGGATCCTCCTCTCTAGGTTCGGCCGGCTGCTTCACCAGGACAACATCATTCCTCGGGAACAGTTTGGCTTCCGCCAGCACCACTCCACCACCCAACAGTTGCTCCGCGTCGTCGAGGAGGCGACACTGGCGTTCAACAATCGGGAGTTTTGCGGCCTTGTCTTGCTTGATGTGTCCAAGGCCTTTGACACCGTCTGGCACCACGGCCTGCTCTTCAAGTTGTTCCATCTCGGCATCCCTTCGTGCTTCGTCCGCCTACTTGGCACCTACCTTGAGGGCCGTACATTTGTCGTCCGAGTTGGCAGCACAACTTCCTCTGTTCGCCCGGTCCTTGCTGGAGTGCCACAAGGGAGTGTTCTGGGACCGATATTGTATGCTGTCTACACCTCTGACCTGCCGATTTCCCCGAGGGTTGGTCGTGCCATCTATGCTGATGACACGGCCCTTTTCTCGCGGCATCGCAACATCGACGCCGTCCTCCGACGTCTGCAAGCTGCCCTGCAGGACCTCGAGCGCTGGGCCGCCGACTGGCGGATCGGCTTCAACGCCACCAAATCTCAGGCGATGCTCCTCACTCGCCGTCTCCCACCTGACGTGCCGCCCCTGGTGCTTTGTAATCAGGCCATCACCTGGACCACGACTGCTACCTACCTCGGGGTCATTCTCGATCGCACCCTGACATGGAAACCTCACGTCACCGCTGTACACCGGAAGACATCTCAGAGGGCTGGGGCATTGTACCCCATGCTCAACGAAACTTCCTCGCTCCCTGTCGCCAACGGACTGCATATCTATCGCACGTGCATTCGTCCGGTTATGGACTATGCCTGTGAAGTCTGGGGCAATGCTGCCCCCTCCCATATTCAGAGGCTCCAGCAACTACAAAACAAGCTCTTGCGCCGAGTTTACCATGTGCCGCGTGATTTCCCTCATCGCCCCCTCCATCAGGCGGCTGAGGAACCCCTCGTCCGGGAGAGATTTAAAGACGCAGCGCGCCGGTTTTATACTGCCACCCGCACTTCAGACAATCCCCTCGTCCGGAGGTTAGGACGACATAATGACCATCACGACCACTACAGGCGGCCCGTTGCCCTGATCGAATAATCAGGTCAGCCCAGAAGACTCACCACCACTTCTTCCTCTCAGCGACTTCAAGATATCATACGCGCTGACCACCGCCAACCACACCCTGCAGCCTTGGTAGGAAATGCCTCTAGGTAAACCCTACGTTAACGATAGCCTGGGATGTTCCACACCCAGTCCAGACGAAAGGAGGCCGCGCGCGCCGGCACGCACTCCGCTGCTCGACTCGCTGCCGCTCGCACCGGTCGTTTTCGTTTCCGTTTCGTGTGCACCGTCGCTAGCCCATCGCCATGTCCGGACGCGGAAAGGGAGGCAAAGTCAAGGGCAAGTCAAAGTCCCGCTCAAGCAGGGCTGGGCTCCAGTTCCCGGTCGGCAGAATCCACCGCCTCCTGCGCAAGGGAAACTACGCAGAGCGCGTCGGCGCCGGGGCGCCCGTCTACCTCGCCGCCGTCATGGAGTACCTCGCGGCTGAGGTGCTCGAGCTGGCCGGAAACGCGGCCCGCGACAACAAGAAGACGCGCATCATCCCGCGCCACCTGCAGCTTGCCATCCGCAACGACGAGGAGCTCAACAAGCTCCTGTCGGGCGTCACCATCGCACAGGGTGGTGTCCTGCCCAACATCCAGGCCGTCCTGCTGCCAAAGAAGACCGAGAAGAAGGCCTAAAGGAGGCCAGGCAATCGCAGCGCCGCGTGCTCCCCTGCACGCAACGCGCTTTGCCGGCTCGGCCCACAACAATTGGCCCTTTTCAGGGCCACCACACACACCTACGTCCAAAGCAAAATTTCAGTCGTCCTCGCCGCACCTTGTTTTGTTTTAACTTTGCACTGTCACAGCACAGCCGCCGCCGGCGCACGTCCGCCATCTTGTCGTCCACACAGCCCGTGTGGCCCAACACACACACACACACACACACACACACACACACACACACATTTTGCACGGTCGCAGTCGCCTTCCAAACCGACAACGGCAGCAATAATGACCATTGTTAAAGGGAGGCGTGTCGACACACCGCCCTCCACTCCCGCGCGCAACGGCCGTCGACACGAACGAAACAGCTGATCCGGCCGCCTATGCCCACACGCCTTGCCTCGGAAACCCCAACGCCGCCGCAAACAAACACACAGAGACAAACCACGCAAGCAAATAATCACCGCCTCTCGCACAACAACACACAGCCCGCCATCTCCGTCGCGATCGATACAAAGACACACAATAACAAACACACAAACGAAGCAGCTCCACACACAGCCAGCCACATGACACGTTTCCTTTCCTTCTCCCCTCCCAGTCACATCACGTCGCTCAAACGGAAAGAAAGAAAGAAACAAACAAACAAACAACACAGCGCACACACGCAGCAACAACACAGACTCTTTCGCACTTTTCAACTTCCGAACAGTGTGGTGGCCCTGAAAAGGGCCGTTTTCTAGTCTCTCCCACCCACAAGCACGGCCGCGGGAAGGCCAGCGCCCGCTGCGACGCAGCCTAACCGCCGAAACCGTACAGGGTGCGCCCCTGCCTCTTCAGGGCGTACACCACGTCCATGGCCGTCACAGTCTTGCGCTTGGCGTGCTCAGTGTACGTCACCGCGTCGCGGATCACGTTCTCCAGGAACACCTTCAGCACCCCGCGGGTCTCCTCGTAGATCAGACCAGAGATGCGCTTCACGCCGCCCCTGCGAGCCAGGCGGCGGATGGCGGGCTTCGTGATGCCCTGGATGTTGTCGCGCAACACCTTGCGGTGCCGCTTGGCGCCACCCTTGCCGAGCCCCTTTCCTCCCTTGCCGCGGCCTGTCATCCTTCCTTCCTCGGGCAAAGCAAAACGTGCACAAACAGCAGCTGCAGCGGCTGGCGAGTCGGCTACGGTCTGCGCCCAGCGCGCCCGCCGCCCCCCTATATAGACTCTGGCCCGCCCTCCCCCCACCACGCGCAACCGAGGGCATATAAGCGCAGCACGGAGGCGCACGGGCCCGTTGTCAAGGCAGCACCGGACGCCGCGCCGCACCTAACCTCCACGCACGCCGCTCCGCTACCGCTACCGCTACCGCCATGGCCCGCACAAAGCAAACGGCCCGCAAGTCCACCGGCGGAAAGGCGCCGCGCAAACAGCTCGCCACCAAGGCGGCGAGGAAGAGCGCGCCCGCCACCGGAGGCGTCAAGAAGCCCCACCGCTACAGGCCGGGCACCGTCGCCCTGCGAGAAATCAGGCGCTACCAGAAGAGCACAGAGCTGCTCATCCGCAAGCTGCCATTCCAGCGCCTAGTGCGCGAGATCGCCCAGGACTTCAAGACCGACCTGCGCTTCCAGAGCTCCGCAGTCATGGCCCTGCAGGAGGCCAGCGAGGCCTACCTCGTCGGCCTCTTCGAAGACACCAACCTGTGCGCAATCCACGCCAAGCGCGTCACCATCATGCCCAAGGACATCCAGCTCGCGCGCCGCATCCGCGGCGAGCGCGCCTAAACCGCGCCGCGGCACCGCACCGCACAAACAAAAACGGCCCTTTTCAGGGCCACTAACATCTCTCCGTCGCGAGCAAACTTTGTCGGTCGCCTGCCTCTCGCCCCGCAACCCAAAAACAAAAACCACCACTTCCCGTCCGTCCGCCACACCCGCTCACTCTGCCTGCCTGCTAGCAGCGCGCAACAATCACACATCATCCCTCCCCGGCGCTCAAAGCGCACAATACCCAACGGCCGACGTCACACCGCACGGGTGGCTGGCCGGCCGCCGCTTTCGTTTCGAAAACAAAACAACCCGCACTCCACTCCGACGGCCAACGGCCAGGCAGGCGCGCTCGCTCGCTCTACACGCCACCGAAATCCCCGCCGACTCCTTCCGCATCTCAACGTGCCCCCCGTTGCAAAACATAACACACACACACACACACACACACACACACACACACACACACACACAAAGGAACAAAACAAAACAAAGACCAGACACGACTCGACAAGACAGACATCCGAGAAGAACGAACGCAGGCAAGCCAACCAACGTATTCAAACAAAACAACGTGACAGAAAACCAACCGTCGGCCGCCGCCACAAACACGGCGACAATCAACCACGACAACAACAACAACAACAACAACAACAACACCGCTTACCGCTACCGCCGCCCACACCCGCCACCGACCCCCGCAATCCAACCACCACGGCACGCAAACAGCATCCCCACGGGCATACAGAAACGCCAGACAGACACCCACACCAAACGCAACACGACAATCAAAACCTTCCCCGACGTGCTTTGATGGCCCTGAGAAGGGCCGTTTTGGGCCGCGCGTCTCTTGCGCGCCACTAGACGACGACGGGGGGTGGGGACGACGGAGTCAAGCGCCAAACCCTTCCTTTCCCATCTCTTTCTCCTCTACTCTACTTCTTCTTCTTGGGCGAAGCCTTCGCCTTAGACGGCGTCGTCGCCTTCTTCGGGCGCGGCGCCTTCGGCTTCTTCGTCGGAACCTTGGCGGCCTTCTTCGCCTTCGACGGCGACTTGGCCTTGGCCGGCTTGGCCGCAGCCGCCTTCTTCGCACCCGCGGGAGCGGCCGACGCCGCAGACGCCTTCTTGGCGGCGCCCGCCTTCCGACCGGTCGCCGCCTTCACGCCACCAGCCTTCTTTGCGCCGGCCGCACGGGCGCCCTTCTTCTCCTTGCTGGCCGGAGCGGCGCGCTTCTTCTTGGCACCGCCAGCACGAGCCTTGCCGCCCTCGGCCGCCCCCCCGCCGCCGGCGCCGGCAAGCTTGAACGAGCCGGACGCGCCCTTCCCCTTCGTCTGCACCAGCTCGCCCGCCACGACGGCCGACTTGAGGTACTTCTTGATAAACGGCGCCAGCTTCTCCGCGTCCAGCTTGTAGTGCGCGGCTATGTACTTCTTGATCGCCTGCAGCGACGACCCGCCGCGCTCCTTCAGACTCTTGATGGCGGCCGTCACCATCTCAGAGGTGCGCGGGTGCGCAGGCTTGGCGCGCGGCTTCTTCGCAGACGACGCAGACTTGGCCTTCTTCGTAGTGCCGGTGGCGGCGGGTGCCGCAGCAGTCTCGTTCGTAGCCGCCTGATCTGCCATTTCGACGACGCGCGTAACACACAGCGAGAGCGAGCGGGACGGCAGGCACGCAAGCACAGCACAGCAGCAGAGCAGAGAATCACAAGGCCCAGCCAGTGTCGCGGGCGGGCGCGGACGGCCGAGAGAGCGGCCGCCACTCTGCGCGCCGCCGCGCCGCGCCTCCCGCGCTTGCTACCGCCCAACGTCCGACAGCCTGTGCGGAGCAGCCCCAAACCTGCGCCACAACCGCCCGCGCCTTTCAAACCACCGAGGATGGGGCTACACACAGCCACACCACAGTCGCCAACCAGTCGCCACGGCAGCGCCGCAAACCACGGCCAAACTGCAGCTACCGCGCGCTACAGCCTGGGTCGGCCCGCCGAGAATCGCCGCCCCCGCCCAAATGCCGCCCCCACAGCCCCAGCCGACGACCCGCCACAATGGCCAAACCTTCGGCAAAACTCCCACACCGTCGCCGCGGCAGCCCGGCCAGCGCGGCCGGCGCCACAGCCACACAAGCCGAGGCGTGCGGCGATGACGGCCGTGCAAACGCGCCTCCGCCGCCCCATCGCCTTCCGTCGCCCTCCCGCCGTTTCCCGATCGGCCCGCAGCCGTCGGGCCACATCGCGCGCCGTCCTCCTCCTCTCGCCCGCCAACATTCACAGCCGTTTCTCAACAATTGCCCGCCGCAAACGGACGCCGCCTGCGCAACAGGCGCCGCCGCCCCTCGCCGCTTCCGACCCAACCCCTCGACCGAGGCAAACCGCAATCCGAATCTACAGACCAACCCAATCTGCCGTCAAGCACACACGACAGCCGACCTTACACGTTACGCGTTACACATTACGTTTACACGTCTACGTTAGGTTAGGTTAGGTGGACGTGGGTTAGGTTAAGGGGACTTGGGTTAGGTTAAGCGTCAAACTTAGGTTAAGCATTCAAACACGTCAGGCGTCAGAGGTTAGGTTAGGTTGGGTTAGGTTAGGTTAGGTTAGGTTAGGTTAGGTTAGGTTAGGTTACACGTTAGGTTAAGGGGTCAGTGCTAGGTTAAGAAGCGTCAAACGTAGGTTAAAAAAGCGTTCAAACGTGAGGCGTGAGCCGGACAGCTTACCTTACGTAGACGTTAGGGGCTCACAGGCTGAGCTCACCTCGCCACACCACAGGTTAGGTTCGGTTCGGTTCGGTTCGGTTCGCTCGGCTCAGCGTAAAGCGCCGAGGTCAGGGTTACGTTCGTTCACCTTCGGGCGCCACACTTTCGGTTGAAAGGTCGCGACGGGACGACGTCGGCAGGCACGCCGCAAACGAACAAAAACGTACAGACGACGTCGGAAACCGCCGACAGACGGGGGAGCAGCACGACCACGACCAGACACCGAGCGCGAACGAGACACACGCGAACCACCCCCACCGGCCAAAGGGCACCACACAACAACCCAGAGCACCACGTGTCGACACCAGAGCAACCCGCCGCTCACGCGACATGGCTGGCACCGAAGGGCAACCGCCCGCAACTGCGCTTTCCGCGCCGGCCCGGATGCACGTCGTGCTACAACAACACCACTACCGTACACAGCCGCTGTTCACAACATCACTATCAATGGCGCGCCCGCGGCTCG
This sequence comes from Schistocerca americana, assembly GCF_021461395.2. Lineage (NCBI taxonomy): Eukaryota > Metazoa > Arthropoda > Insecta > Orthoptera > Acrididae > Schistocerca > Schistocerca americana. Next base: position 73,840,428 of record NC_060126.1, on the reverse strand, counting down.
CCGCCGTCGCAGTCGCAGCCCCAACGCCAGCACTTTTGCACCACCATTCACACGCACCGCAACACAGCTCGCCGACACAGCCGAACAAAACAAACACCACACAACAACAGCAACAGCAACAACGCCGCCGCCTCTACTTGTGCCGGCGACCCACCCCGCCGATGGCGCACCTTTCGCCAGCCGGCAATCGACACACACGCACCCACCCACCGGGGCCCAGTGCAAAAAAAAAAAAAAAAAAAAACACACAAAAACAAAAAAACCAAACAACACAAACGACACGGGAAGCGCACACCGCCACTTCGCGCGCACGCCACCAACCAGTCGTCGTCTCAAAATAACAAACACAAACAAAATAAACTAACAACTAGGGCAACACAAAACAAAAACGCCTCGCACGAACCGCCCACAAAAAGGACAAGCACACGCACAGCCTCTGCTGACGACCACGACGCAGCGGCACGCTGCTCCTGTCCCGCGCCCCGCGCCCCACTCGATTCACAACTCACGCGACACCGTCAACGACGGGCTCGCTTCCCGCAACCTACCACCTTTCCGCCACGACGCACAGCCCCAGCCCCACCCGACGACGCCCGTGGCAACGACTGCACTTTCACCACCGCCTCCCCCTTCCCCCCCAAAACACACACACACACACAGCCAGCCAAAAACGCACTCGCGACCCACACATGCACGTGCATCGGCACACGCCAACCAGTCAACGTCGACAACCACACGCAAGGCTCGAAACGAAACCGGCGTCCTTCCACGTTGCCATCAAGCTACGCGACACAAGACACAAGGAACCAACACAACAGCCGGCCCCACTAATTCCCACTCTCACGCCGCAAAAAGCACACCGAAACCGCCAAACGCACGCACATTCCCCTTCGCACTGACACCACCGACCGGCTCGCTACCACACACCTCTCGGCAGCCGTTTCACGCCAATTCGCCACACCGCCCACACAGTCGACAAGCGCCCGCCCTGTACGGCACACGCAACGACGCAGCGCAGCAAAGGGCGCCCGCAACACATACCTCTCCGCCGCCCGACGCGCCAACCGCCACACCACACCGCCAGCCACTCGCAAATTGTGCACTGCCACCAGCCACACGTCCAACACGCCGCGCCGCCTCCGGCCACCCGCCAGGGGGCGCTCACGTCCGCGACAACAGCGCGGCCCGCCGGGCCGGGCCGGGCCGAACCGAACCGAGCCGCCGCTGCTCTGCACTCGGCACGGCCACACCCTGCTGCAGACCGGGCTCGTCCCTCTGTACGCGTCTGCCTGCGCATCAACACAACACGACCTTTTTTTTTTTTTTTCTCTCTACCGCCATCCCTCCTTCTCGCGTTTTACTCGTTGTTGCAGCAGCGGCGCACACCTACACATCCACAGCCCCAGCCGAGCCGGCCTCACCTCAGGGCCCGCCGCCAGCTTCTCCTCCTCGGGCACAGGTGCGGTGCTGTGGCCGCCCATCCAACCGCATTGCTGGCCGTCCAGCCACCAGGCGTTCCCACTGCCGCGAGCCACGCCGCGCACCGACCCTGCTGCAGAAAACGAAGCATAGCCAGAGACCGACCGATACACAAAGCAAGCCGTCGCCTCGCCTCTTGTCCTTCCTGCCTTCCTTCCGCCCCCGCCCTTCTCACACCACCGCCTCTCCACTTTCGCCCCCCCCCTTTTTTTTTTTTTTTTTTTTTTGTTTTCTTCTTTCTTTCTTTCTTTCTTTCTTTCTTTGGCCCTCTCTCCTTCCCGCCATGGCGGTTACGGCACCGCCTGCAGCGGCAGATTTTTTGCGCCCACACGCCTACTCCTACCACCATTAACCTTGCCCTGCCCTGCCCATCAACGTCGCAGTCGAACCGACGCTTGCCAACACACTGCCCACGTTCCTTTCTCTTTTCGGCCTACGCCCATTACGCGCCGCCGCCACAGCACCTTCCCTTCCCACAACACACCGACGTCATCACACGCACCCAAAACAGGGGCCACGACCGTGTTCCTCGCCCACTCCCATCCCGCACGGTACGCACATTCCCAACTACTACCGCGCACCCTCCCTTTCCAATCTGTGTGTCTCTGTGTCTGTGTCCTGTCCGCGCGTGACGCCTCTCAACATCCGCCGTCCCCCGTCCCGTTTTCGCCCCCATGCCGTCGTCGCGCCGCCTCCTCCCCGTCCACCGCCGCCCCTGTCCGCCCCGCACCACACCATACACCGCTGCTTGTCCCGGCCGTTGCCACCAAAGGCGCCGACCGCAAACGCGCCACGCCGCAGCCCCCGTGCGTCTCGCGCTCGCTTGCATCTCCGTGCCGACGCTGCCTCTCTTCCCACTCGCACTCGACCTCGACAACACAGTCTTTGGCTCCGCCACTGCGTGTTCCGGTGGTACGCACGCTGCAACACGTATGTATTCATTACCAGAGCGATGGCGAGGCATGACAGCATCTCTGTCTGACCAGAGAGTTCTTTATCGCTGCTAGTCGGCGCTTGGACCGCGCCAGACGACAGTAGTGGCACGCACCGGGTCGCCAGGAACAGTTGTTATATATATTGTAGCGCGAGTCGGGAGAGGTAGTAGTCGGTCGACAGTAGTAGCGGGTGGACGGTTGTACTGAGCGGGCGTCGGCGGCGTGCTCTGCTCGTCTCGCGACTCTGGTCACGGTTCGGGACGATGTATAGTATATTGTGTTATAATCAAAAAGGTGGTGTGACGCTGCATTGCGCAAATCTGATAACGTATGTTCATTGTACTTCTTTTGTTCAACAACAAAAGCCCCACTATTACTTTTTTTCTAAAGTAACTTTTGTCTCTTAACGAAAAACATTCACTTTTTAAAGACTACTTCCTATGGCATTTCCCTCCAAGGAGTGCAATTAATTACCAGCCAGCACTCATTCATTGCACACAGCTGTGTAAGGGGTATCTACAATTGAGGAGCGGATATAAATGCAATTTTTTTGTTTTTTTTTTGTGTGTGTGTTGTAACCTCCCAGCAAAATTTAAAATAATGGACAATGTTATTTACGGATGCTAATGGACATTGCGCTAATTGTAACCTCGCCCACAATGAGAGGTATTGAAAATGGCAACAAAAATGTGAAATTCGCAATCTGACTCAAATATAAAGTCTTCACACAACATTTACAAAAGTCCGTTCAGTGACAAGAAACTTCAATTAAACCGAAATATCGGTCTTTGGCCCTGTGCAAAACAATCAGAATTAAAGTCTTACCTCCGAATAAATGGATGTCACATTTCTGCTCTGGTTGTTGCGCAGCGCTTGGAGGAACTGCATTGCAAATAATAATATTCTCTTTTTTTGTGATTTTAGTGACATTTTTCTTCAAAGACGTGGAATGAAATGTGAAGTGCAACGAACTCTTTAGTTCAATAAAAAATTAAATGTTTGAAAAATGCTTTTGAAATAAAAATTATTATTGGGGAACTTGTTGGAGAATAATTACAATTTTTCATTATCTAATGATTATATTAATTAACAGTATACCTTATTCACCATCTTGACCAGTGTTGCCGACCGCCTACATCACACAACCGCACTCGGCTGCTACTACTGACCGACCGCTCTGCATGACGACTATTAGCGTACTGCACGCGACGACTACTGACAGAGTACAGCCCTCAACTACACAGAGCTACGGACTCGCAACGACTACTGACAGACTGACTGACTGAGAACCGCTCGCAACACTCGCGCAGTCCAGCGCAAACTCTCTGGTCACAGATGCTACAATGTCTCGCCATCGCTACTATGTTACATACGTGTTTCAGTGTCTTTTTCATTGGGGTAACGATCTTTGGCTCTTTTTATTCTGAATACAGGGCCAAAGGTCAACGCTGCTGCCCTTATACAATTTATCAGGTTTCATTATGTCTGTTGCAATGTTACATACGGTTCACTCTTTCATTAATATTATCGTTGGGTTTGTTTTGTAGGGACGTTAACATTCTGGCACATTTTTATTATCATCGGACTCTCTGCTATTTGTGCAGGGAGGTTATACCTGGGTCCATTTCCATTTCCATTTACATTTTAATATTGATAGACTTTTTGTTTTCTTTTTTGTTTCTTGTTGTTTTTTTTTTTTTTGTTTTGTTTTTCCCGCTCTCACCACCACCGCCGCATCACGCCTTCCGTTTTCTTGGTTTCTTTTCTGTTCTTCAACATCACCGCGCCCCATTTCCACACCACAGCCATCAGCCTCCAAGACGGGCGGGCGCAGTGTGCCATTTCCGGCGCACAAGCACACCCGTACGGTACTCTCCTCGCCCCCACGCCACCAACAACACAGCGACCACGCGGCTTTCAGGCATGGCACGGCACGGCACGGCACCGGCGAAATGCGCCGCCCCCGCCCCTCCGCGCATCCGTCCGTCTCGCCACGTTCACTGACAGCCGCGTCTGCGGCTACACCACGACAACCACAACACAACACCGCTCCCCTCCCTGGCAACTCACATTGTTTTTCTCCTCCTCTTTTGCACAAACCACAACGCCGAGCACAGGCGCAAGCCACCCACACCGCGCCCCTCCCCGTCCCGTCTTTGGCCGCCGCTCCTCGTTTCCTCGTTTGCCCCCTCCCATCTCCCGAAATGCCATGCCAGCAGCGTTACGCATGCCCCTCCCCTGTCCACACAACACTACCGCCTAACGAACAGCCTTTTCCGGGCCACATGCAGGGCACGCCCACCTCCAAACACTGCCAATTCACGGACGCACACACACACTTTCCCGACACCTTTCTGTACGGAGGGTGCGTCATCTCGACCGTGACAGAGTGACGGCAACTATCGACGATCCATTTCCCCCCACTGGTAAAACATGTCCACTAACACCTACATACATCATTCAAGTACACAGACAATAGCATACACACAATGGGAGGGCACACGAACATGGACGGCACGGCACTGTCATACACTCTTCCTCAGAACCATATCAACAAACGTTACGTACATCCGGGAAAGCGAAAGCGAACGCGAAAGCGAAAGCAAAAGCAAAGGCAAAGCCCAATGCAGCCGTCAAAGGTAACGTTCACCACGGCAGACACTTGCAGCCGCGCCGCCGTTAAACGCATTTCAGTGCGGCTCCAATACGCCTCCGACACGGGAACGTTCCGTTGCTCTACGAATGCGTTTCCTCCCCTTTTTCCCTTCCTCTCTCTTTTGCCCCCCCTCCTTGCACTCTTGCCTCATTCCTCACGTTCTGCCCAGACATTCGACCGATCAAAGTCAACCTTTCGTTACCGTTCTCAGCGCGACGGTGTACAACAGTATGACGGGTGTGCCCAAGACTTCGGTTCAGTTGCGTGACGCCGGTCTATCGCGCCGATCGACAGTTACTCAGGGGGCGACGGATCGGACCACGTCACCGACACACAAAACACTTTCAAACAAACAAATACATACCGGATGGACACAGACAAACACGTGTACAGACATTCGCCAAACAAACGACCGCCGCCGCCGCCGTCGTCGTCTAGCGTGCATCTTGAATGACGACATCGGTGTGCGTGCGTCGTACGCAATCAGTCAGACACGGCTATCAAACATCAGAGTCGAATGGTACATCATCGTGCGTGTCGCCGTACACGTACAGTACAATACAACAACAAAACAATGCGTCTTAATGGCACGTTCATTTCAACGTCACTCACACACCTCCACGCTGCAGTTACGTCGCACCATTGTCAAACTCGGCGTACAGCAAAGGGAATAGTGGGCGGCAAAAAAAACCAAACAAAAACATTTCACATTTCACCCTCGCCATGTATGATGTGCAAAAAAACAAACCCGCAAACGGCCGTCGTTACGGTGACACAAAAGTCGCCGATCACACTGTCCCCCCTCGCAGACGGGTAACACACACACACACACACACACACACCAACAACACCAATGGGTCAAAAACCACGCCAACGAGGCGTGCCACCATTCCACGCCACGGCGACCAACCTCGTGGCCGTACCCCGCGCAACACGCTTTGACGCGCCCCCCCACCCACAATCAAAATGCACACATACATCACAGCCGTCCACACAAACAACAACAACAATTCCGCCCTTCCCGCAAAAGGCAAGTTGGTGGCCCTGAAAAGGGCCGTTTTGCCGCTCTCGCAACGGAGGAGCCTTCTCCATCCTTCCTTCCATTCCAGAGCCACCTCCTTACTTGGAGCTCGTGTACTTGGTCACCGCCTTCGTGCCCTCGCTCACGGCGTGCTTGGCCAGCTCGCCAGGCAGCAACAGCCGCACAGCGGTCTGGATCTCGCGGGACGTGATGGTCGAGCGCTTGTTGTAGTGCGCCAGGCGAGAAGCCTCGGCCGCAATGCGCTCGAAAATGTCGTTCACGAAGCTGTTCATGATGCTCATCGCCTTCGACGAGATGCCCGTGTCAGGGTGCACCTGCTTCAGCACCTTGTAGATGTAGATGGCATAGCTCTCCTTCCTCTTGCGCTTCTTCTTCTTGTCGCCCTTCGAAATGTTCTTCTGCGCCTTGCCAGCCTTCTTGGCGGCCTTCCCGCTAGTCTTGGGCGGCATCTCGAACCAACGTACGGCAGCAGCAACACCAGTAGCAAGCGCTCCGCTCTAGTCAGCGTCTCCCCACACAGTGGCACCCGCCGCCAGCCGCCGCCGCACCTTTACCAGCTCGCCCTGTTGCGGCCGCCGACCAATGGGGCGCGCGCGCAACCGGCCGCCGCACCCGAGCCCATAAAGCACCCCCACCCCGGCTGCGCCGGCACGCACGCACGCACTCGTGTTCGAGATGGCGAGCGAGCAAGACGTTTGTGACGCGCGCGCGGTCGCGGCAGCTGCCGCCGCCGCGCCGGAGCTGTCTGATCGCCGTCCGGCGGCGCCTGCGCCGTCGGCGGCCCCATTGGACGCTCCACCTATGGCGACCCGGCAACCCCAGGAGGACCACGAGTATATGACGACTACGCGCGACCAGGACGATGAGATGGACTACTCTACCGACCCTCCCCGTGAAGACTGCGCTTCCTGCGCCCCGCAGAGGGTGCTTCAGCGCAAGAGGTCGGCTGTCACGTCCGCCAGTGACGACCAACACACTTCTGGTACGAGTGACGCTGGAATCAAGAAACCACCACCTAAGAAGAGGGCGGCTCCACGACAGCGCACGCCCGTTGTCCCTGTGCCTACTGCCAATCAGTACGACGCCCTACAGGATGGCGCCGACTCTGAAGATCCCGACGAGCCTCCACCGGCGACCGCCGACGATGCTACGCATCGCTCCGGCCCTAAGCTGCCGCCGATTGTTATCGACTACCCTGACGATTATCTGACGCTTCGGGACTGGCTCCAAGCCAACCTCAAGAACGCTTTTACCGCCAAACACTGCGGCGAAGACCGTCTGAAGCTGACAGTCGCCACTACTGAAGATTACGTGGCTGTTATGGATATGGTTGGTGCACGTGGGATCCCAAACTACACCTTCCCCACCGTACGACCCAAAGTTCTCAAGGTTGCCATGCGAGGCATACCGCTGAAGATGAAGGCGGACGCCTTTAAGGACGGCCTCATCACCATGGGTTTCGCGCCTACTGCAGTCACCCGGATGAAGATGCCTGGTACCCAGCGCCCCATCCCTTTGATGGAGATCGTGTTGCCTGATACGCCTGATAACAGGCAAATCTACCAAGTCACCCGGTTTTATGACCTCTCGGTGACTGTCGAGAAGTTACGCGCACGGAAGGGCCTCGTCCAATGCTACAATTGCCAGGAGCCGGGCCACACTTCTCGCCTCTGTCGCATGAGGCCCCGATGTGTCAAGTGTGGCGAGGGTCACCTCAGCCAGCAGTGTACCCGGTCCCGGGACGAACCAGCCACCTGTGCCCTGTGCAAGCGGGCTCATCCTGCGAGTTACCGCGGTTGCGCTGTCCACAAGGCAGCCAGCCGCCGCCAGCGTGGACTACCTCCCTTGCGGCCGACGTCCCGCTCCGATGGCCAACAGCAGCGGCGCCGAGCTGCGCCACCGCCTGCTCCACCTGCTACTCCTCCGCGGCAACCCGCCCAGCGGCGCCTGCTTGCTGCTCGGGCGGACCTTGGTTACGCCGACGTCCTCCAGGGCCGGACGACGCCTCCTCCTGCCCCTGCTGTCCAGCCTCTGCGACGCTCTGAAGACGGGCCTGCTCCACCTGCTGCAGCTGCTGATTTCATCGCGGTCTTGCAAGAAGTCCAGGCCACCCTCGTGGCTGTTTCTGCCGCTCTGGCCCAGCTGCCGACCGCCATCACTGCTGCAGTCCATGCAGCCCTCCGAAGTTTCCCCACTGCCACGGCGATCGCATCCGCTGGCCATGGCTCACAACCTTAGGCGCCACCAGACCTTCACGGCTGTAACGTGGAACGCGAATGGCCTCTTTCCTGCGCTTCTCGAATTCCGGCAGTTCCTCCAGGATTACAGCGTGGATGTGTGTCTCCTCACCGAGACCCATCTCAAGCCTGGACTTCGAGCGAACGCACCGAATTACGTCTGCTATCGCGACGACCGGCTGACGGCTGGCGGTGGGACAGCCATCTATGTCAAGCGGACGCTCCGACACTATCGTGTCCCTCTGCCGAGGTTGGACTCCTGTGAAGCCACGGCCGTTGCAGTGGAGACGTCCCTTGGAACGGTCATCTTTCTCTCCGTGTACCGGCCGCCACGAGGCCACCTCACCGTCCATGATGCTGACACTCTCCTTCGTGCTGGGGTCAAGCTCTTCCTTGCCGGAGACCTGAATGCCAAGCACCAGCTCTGGAATTCTCGGACGCTGAACGTCAGTGGGAGGCGGCTCTATCACGCCGCTGAGAGGGCACGAGCTTCTGTGTATGGACCTGCTGAGCCGACGCACTACCCTTCGAACGGCTCTGCTCCCGACGTTTTGGACATTTGTCTCGTCAAGGGTGTCGACTGGTTTGTCACCCCCGACGTTCTGCACGCCTTGAGCTCCGACCATTTGCCGGTGCTCTTTCGACTACATGTCACTCCGCTTCCACCAGCGGCGAAGCTCGACACCCGGAAGACCGACTGGCCGCGCTTCCGGCAGCTTGTTCTGCAACGCCTCCCAGATGAGTCACCTCCACTGGACACGGATGTTAATGCTGCTCTTCACACCCTGACTGCGGCTCTCACCACGGCTGTTGCTGACTCCACCCCGCCTCCACGGGTTTCTTCAGCGGCGGCTCCAGCACTCCCTGCCGACTTAAGGGACCTTATCCGAGAACGAAACCGTCTCAACAGAGTTTGGCATGAAACACGCCAGCCCGTGCTGAAGCGGCGCATCAATCATCTCCGCCGCGTCATCAAGGCTGCCCTTGCTGCTCACCGTATCCGCCGGTGGGAGGAGAAGCTTGCCTCAGTTGATCCTGGGGCCGACACGTGGGAGTTGGTCCGTTCCCTCACACGGCATCGCCCACACATGCCGCCGCTCACAACTACCGATGGACCTGCTTACACGCCCGCCGCTAAAGCCGAGGCCCTGGCGACGACTTTTGCGGCCAACTTCCGGCCCCTTGCGGCGCCGGTCGACAACGCGAACGTCCGCACAGTTGAGACCAGACTTGCTGCCTTCCTCCACGGCGACCACGGTGACGCCACCATTGTGCCAACGTCGGAAAGGGAGGTCACTGACCATCTTCGCCGGCTTCCCCAGACGAAGGCCCCGGGGCACGACAACGTTGACGGGAGAGTCCTCCGCATGTTGCCCGGGATTGCCATCCTGTACGTGGTCGCTCTCTTCAACGCCGTCTTTCACCAACTGCAGTACCCAGAAGCTTGGAAGAAGGCTGTCGTTGTGGCGGTCCCGAAGCCGGGCAAAAACAGGACAGTACCGGAGCATTATCGCCCCATTAGTCTCCTCCCGACGCTGAGCAAAGTTTTCGAGAGGATCCTCCTCTCTAGGTTCGGCCGGCTGCTTCACCAGGACAACATCATTCCTCGGGAACAGTTTGGCTTCCGCCAGCACCACTCCACCACCCAACAGTTGCTCCGCGTCGTCGAGGAGGCGACACTGGCGTTCAACAATCGGGAGTTTTGCGGCCTTGTCTTGCTTGATGTGTCCAAGGCCTTTGACACCGTCTGGCACCACGGCCTGCTCTTCAAGTTGTTCCATCTCGGCATCCCTTCGTGCTTCGTCCGCCTACTTGGCACCTACCTTGAGGGCCGTACATTTGTCGTCCGAGTTGGCAGCACGACTTCCTCTGTTCGCCCGGTCCTTGCTGGAGTGCCACAAGGGAGTGTTCTGGGCCCGATATTGTATGCTGTCTACACCTCTGACCTGCCGATTTCCCCGAGGGTTGGTCGTGCCATCTATGCTGATGACACGGCCCTTTTCTCGCGCCATCGCAACATCGACGCCGTCCTCCGACGTCTGCAAGCTGCTCTGCAGGACCTCGAGCGCTGGGCCGCCGACTGGCGGATCGGCTTCAACGCCACCAAATCTCAGGCGATGCTCCTCACTCGCCGTCTCCCACCTGACGTGCCGCCCCTGGTGCTTTGTAATCAGGCCATCACCTGGACCACGACTGCTACCTACCTCGGGGTCATTCTCGATCGCACCCTGACATGGAAGCCTCACGTCACCGCTGTACACCGGAAGTTATCTCAGAGAGCTGGGGCATTGTACCCCATGCTCAACGAAACTTCCTCGCTCCCTGTTGCCAACGGACTGCATATCTATCGCACGTGCATTCGTCCGGTTATGGACTATGCCTGTGAAGTCTGGGGCAATGCTGCCCCCTCCCATATTCAGAGGCTCCAGCAACTACAGAACAAGCTCTTGCGCCGAGTTTACCATGTGCCGCGTGATTTCCCTCATCGCCCCCTCCATCAGGCGGCTGAGGAACCCCTCGTCCGGGAGAGATTTAAAGACGCAGCGCGCCGGTTTTATACTGCCACCCGCACTTCAGACAATCCCCTCGTCCGGAGGTTAGGACGACATAATGACCATCACGACCACTACAGGCGGCCCGTTGCCCTGATCGAATAATCAGGTCAGCCCAGAAGACTCACCAACACTTCTTCCTCTCAGCGACTTCCAGATATCATACGCGCTGACCACCGCCAACCACACCCTGCAGCCTTGGTAGGAAATGCCTCTAGGTAAACCCTACGTTCACGATAGCCTGGGATGTTCCACACCCAGTCCAGACGAAAGGAGGCCGCGCGCGCGCCGGCACGCACTCCGCTGCTCGACTCGCTGCCGCTCGCACCGGTCGTTTTCGTTTCCGTTTCGTGTGCACCGTCGCTAGCCCATCGCCATGTCCGGACGCGGAAAGGGAGGCAAAGTCAAGGGCAAGTCAAAGTCCCGCTCAAGCAGGGCTGGGCTCCAGTTCCCGGTCGGCAGAATCCACCGCCTCCTGCGCAAGGGAAACTACGCAGAGCGCGTCGGCGCCGGGGCGCCCGTCTACCTCGCCGCCGTCATGGAGTACCTCGCGGCTGAGGTGCTCGAGCTGGCCGGAAACGCGGCCCGCGACAACAAGAAGACGCGCATCATCCCGCGCCACCTGCAGCTTGCCATCCGCAACGACGAGGAGCTCAACAAGCTCCTGTCGGGCGTCACCATCGCACAGGGTGGTGTCCTGCCCAACATCCAGGCCGTCCTGCTGCCAAAGAAGACCGAGAAGAAGGCCTAAAGGAGGCCAGGCAATCGCAGCGCCGCGTGCTCCCCTGCACGCAACGCGCTTTGCCGGCTCGGCCCACAACAATCGGCCCTTTTCAGGGCCACCACACACACCTACGTCCAAAGCAAAATTTCAGTCGTCCTCGCCGCACCTTGTTTTGTTTTAACTTTGCACTGTCACAGCACAGCCGCCGCCGGCGCACGTCCGCCATCTTGTCGTCCACACAGCCCGTGTGGCCCAACACACACACACACACACACACACACACACACACACACATTTTGCACGGTCGCAGTCGCCTTCCAAACCGACAACGGCAGCAATAATGACCATTGTTAAAGGGAGGCGTGTCGACACACCGCCCTCCACTCCCGCGCGCAACGGCCGTCGACACGAACGAAACAGCTGATCCGGCCGCCTATGCCCACACGCCTTGCCTCGGAAACCCCAACGCCGCCGCAAACAAACACACAGAGACAAACCACGCAAGCAAATAATCACCGCCTCTCGCACAACAACACACAGCCCGCCATCTCCGTCGCGATCGATACAAAGACACACAATAACAAACACACAAACGAAGCAGCTCCACACACAGCCAGCCACATGACACGTTTCCTTTCCTTCTCCCCTCCCAGTCACATCACGTCGCTCAAACGGAAAGAAAGAAAGAAACAAACAAACAAACAACACAGCGCACACACGCAGCAACAACACAGACTCTTTCGCACTTTTCAACTTCCGAACAGTGTGGTGGCCCTGAAAAGGGCCGTTTTCTAGTCTCTCCCACCCACAAGCACGGCCGCGGGAAGGCCAGCGCCCGCTGCGACGCAGCCTAACCGCCGAAACCGTACAGGGTGCGCCCCTGCCTCTTCAGGGCGTACACCACGTCCATGGCCGTCACAGTCTTGCGCTTGGCGTGCTCAGTGTACGTCACCGCGTCGCGGATCACGTTCTCCAGGAACACCTTCAGCACCCCGCGGGTCTCCTCGTAGATCAGACCAGAGATGCGCTTCACGCCGCCCCTGCGAGCCAGGCGGCGGATGGCGGGCTTCGTGATGCCCTGGATGTTGTCGCGCAACACCTTGCGGTGCCGCTTGGCGCCACCCTTGCCGAGCCCCTTTCCTCCCTTGCCGCGGCCTGTCATCCTTCCTTCCTCGGGCAAAGCAAAACGTGCACAAACAGCAGCTGCAGCGGCTGGCGAGTCGGCTACGGTCTGCGCCCAGCGCGCCCGCCGCCCCCCTATATAGACTCTGGCCCGCCCTCCCCCCACCACGCGCAACCGAGGGCATATAAGCGCAGCACGGAGGCGCGCGGGCCCGTTGTCAAGGCAGCACCGGACGCCGCGCCGCACCTAACCTCCACGCACGCCGCTCCGCTACCGCTACCGCTACCGCCATGGCCCGCACAAAGCAAACGGCCCGCAAGTCCACCGGCGGAAAGGCGCCGCGCAAACAGCTCGCCACCAAGGCGGCGAGGAAGAGCGCGCCCGCCACCGGAGGCGTCAAGAAGCCCCACCGCTACAGGCCGGGCACCGTCGCCCTGCGAGAAATCAGGCGCTACCAGAAGAGCACAGAGCTGCTCATCCGCAAGCTGCCATTCCAGCGCCTAGTGCGCGAGATCGCCCAGGACTTCAAGACCGACCTGCGCTTCCAGAGCTCCGCAGTCATGGCCCTGCAGGAGGCCAGCGAGGCCTACCTCGTCGGCCTCTTCGAAGACACCAACCTGTGCGCAATCCACGCCAAGCGCGTCACCATCATGCCCAAGGACATCCAGCTCGCGCGCCGCATCCGCGGCGAGCGCGCCTAAACCGCGCCGCGGCACCGCACCGCACAAACAAAAACGGCCCTTTTCAGGGCCACTAACATCTCTCCGTCGCGAGCAAACTTTGTCGGTCGCCTGCCTCTCGCCCCGCAACCCAAAAACAAAAACCACCACTTCCCGTCCGTCCGCCACACCCGCTCACTCTGCCTGCCTGCTAGCAGCGCGCAACAATCACACATCATCCCTCCCCGGCGCTCAAAGCGCACAATACCCAATGGCCGACGTCACACCGCACGGGTGGCTGGCCGGCCGCCGCTTTCGTTTCGAAAACAAAACAACCCGCACTCCACTCCGACGGCCAACGGCCAGGCAGGCGCGCTCGCTCGCTCTACACGCCACCGAAATCCCCGCCGACTCCTTCCGCATCTCAACGTGCCCCCCGTTGCAAAACATAACACACACACACACACACACACACACACACACACACACACACACACACACACAAAGGAACAAAACAAAACAAAGACCAGACACGACTCGACAAGACAGACATCCGAGAAGAACGAACGCAGGCAAGCCAACCAACGTATTCAAACAAAACAACGTGACAGAAAACCAACCGTCGGCCGCCGCCACAAACACGGCGACAATCAACCACGACAACAACAACAACAACAACAACAACAACACCGCTTACCGCTACCGCCGCCCACACCCGCCACCGACCCCCGCAATCCAACCACCACGGCACGCAAACAGCATCCCCACGGGCATACAGAAACGCCAGACAGACACCCACACCAAACGCAACACGACAATCAAAACCTTCCCCGACGTGCTTTGATGGCCCTGAGAAGGGCCGTTTTGGGCCGCGCGTCTCTTGCGCGCCACTAGACGACGACGGGGGGTGGGGACGACGGAGTCAAGCGCCAAACCCTTCCTTTCCCATCTCTTTCTCCTCTACTCTACTTCTTCTTCTTGGGCGAAGCCTTCGCCTTAGACGGCGTCGTCGCCTTCTTCGGGCGCGGCGCCTTCGGCTTCTTCGTCGGAACCTTGGCGGCCTTCTTCGCCTTCGACGGCGACTTGGCCTTGGCCGGCTTGGCCGCAGCCGCCTTCTTCGCACCCGCGGGAGCGGCCGACGCCGCAGACGCCTTCTTGGCGGCGCCCGCCTTCCGACCGGTCGCCGCCTTCACGCCACCAGCCTTCTTTGCGCCGGCCGCACGGGCGCCCTTCTTCTCCTTGCTGGCCGGAGCGGCGCGCTTCTTCTTGGCACCGCCGGCACGAGCCTTGCCGCCCTCGGCCGCCCCCCCGCCGCCGGCGCCGGCAAGCTTGAACGAGCCGGACGCGCCCTTCCCCTTCGTCTGCACCAGCTCGCCCGCCACGACGGCCGACTTGAGGTACTTCTTGATAAACGGCGCCAGCTTCTCCGCGTCCAGCTTGTAGTGCGCGGCTATGTACTTCTTGATCGCCTGCAGCGACGACCCGCCGCGCTCCTTCAGACTCTTGATGGCGGCCGTCACCATCTCAGAGGTGCGCGGGTGCGCAGGCTTGGCGCGCGGCTTCTTCGCAGACGACGCAGACTTGGCCTTCTTCGTAGTGCCGGTGGCGGCGGGTGCCGCAGCAGTCTCGTTCGTAGCCGCCTGATCTGCCATTTCGACGACGCGCGTAACACACAGCGAGAGCGAGCGGGACGGCAGGCACGCAAGCACAGCACAGCAGCAGAGCAGAGAATCACAAGGCCCAGCCAGTGTCGCGGGCGGGCGCGGACGGCCGAGAGAGCGGCCGCCACTCTGCGCGCCGCCGCGCCGCGCCTCCCGCGCTTGCTACCGCCCAACGTCCGACAGCCTGTGCGGAGCAGCCCCAAACCTGCGCCACAACCGCCCGCGCCTTTCAAACCACCGAGGATGGGGCTACACACAGCCACACCACAGTCGCCAACCAGTCGCCACGGCAGCGCCGCAAACCACGGCCAAACTGCAGCTACCGCGCGCTACAGCCTGGGTCGGCCCGCCGAGAATCGCCGCCCCCGCCCAAATGCCGCCCGCACAGCCCCAGCCGACGACCCGCCACAATGGCCAAACCTTCGGCAAAACTCCCACACCGTCGCCGCGGCAGCCCGGCCAGCGCGGCCGGCGCCACAGCCACACAAGCCGAGGCGTGCGGCGATGACGGCCGTGCAAACGCGCCTCCGCCGCCCCATCGCCTTCCGTCGCCCTCCCGCCGTTTCCCGATCGGCCCGCAGCCGTCGGGCCACATCGCGCGCCGTCCTCCTCCTCTCGCCCGCCAACATTCACAGCCGTTTCTCAACAATTGCCCGCCGCAAACGGACGCCGCCTGCGCAACAGGCGCCGCCGCCCCTCGCCGCTTCCGACCCAACCCCTCGACCGAGGCAAACCGCAATCCGAATCTACAGACCAACCCAATCTGCCGTCAAGCACACACGACAGCCGACCTTACACGTTACGCGTTACACATTACGTTTACACGTCTACGTTAGGTTAGGTTAGGTGGACGTGGGTTAGGTTAAGGGGACTTGGGTTAGGTTAAGCGTCAAACTTAGGTTAAGCATTCAAACACGTCAGGCGTCAGAGGTTAGGTTAGGTTGGGTTAGGTTAGGTTAGGTTAGGTTAGGTTAGGTTAGGTTAGGTTAGGTTAGGTTAGGTTACACGTTAGGTTAAGGGGTCAGTGCTAGGTTAAGAAGCGTCAAACGTAGGTTAAAAAAGCGTTCAAACGTGAGGCGTGAGCCGGACAGCTTACCTTACGTAGACGTTAGGGGCTCACAGGCTGAGCTCACCTCGCCACACCACAGGTTAGGTTCGGTTCGGTTCGGTTCGGTTCGCTCGGCTCAGCGTAAAGCGCCGAGGTCAGGGTTACGTTCGTTCACCTTCGGGCGCCACACTTTCGGTTGAAAGGTCGCGACGGGACGACGTCGGCAGGCACGCCGCAAACGAACAAAAACGTACAGACGACGTCGGAAACCGCCGACAGACGGGGGAGCAGCACGACCACGACCAGACACCGAGCGCGAACGAGACACACGCGAACCACCCCCACCGGCCAAAGGGCACCACACAACAACCCAGAGCACCACGTGTCGACACCAGAGCAACCCGCCGCTCACGCGACATGGCTGGCACCGAAGGGCAACCGCCCGCAACTGCGCTTTCCGCGCCGGCCCGGATGCACGTCGTGCTACAACAACACCACTACCGTACACAGCCGCTGTTCACAACATCACTATCAATGGCGCGCCCGCGGCTCGCCGCCGTCGCAGTCGCAGCCCCAACGCCAGCACTTTTGCACCACCATTCACACGCACCGCAACACAGCTCGCCGACACAGCCGAACAAAACAAACACCACACAACAACAGCAACAGCAACAACGCCGCCGCCTCTACTTGTGCCGGCGACCCACCCCGCCGATGGCGCACCTTTCGCCAGCCGGCAATCGACACACACGCACCCACCCACCGGGGCCCAGTGCAAAAAAAAAAAAAAAAAAAACACACAAAAACAAAAAAACCAAACAACACAAACGACACGGGAAGCGCACACCGCCACTTCGCGCGCACGCCACCAACCAGTCGTCGTCTCAAAATAACAAACACAAACAAAATAAACTAACAACTAGGGCAACACAAAACAAAAACGCCTCGCACGAACCGCCCACAAAAAGGACAAGCACACGCACAGCCTCTGCTGACGACCACGACGCAGCGGCACGCTGCTCCTGTCCCGCGCCCCGCGCCCCACTCGATTCACAACTCACGCGACACCGTCAACGACGGGCTCGCTTCCCGCAACCTACCACCTTTCCGCCACGACGCACAGCCCCAGCCCCACCCGACGACGCCCGTGGCAACGACTGCACTTTCACCACCGCCTCCCCCTTCCCCCCCAAAACACACACACACACACAGCCAGCCAAAAACGCACTCGCGACCCACACATGCACGTGCATCGGCACACGCCAACCAGTCAACGTCGACAACCACACGCAAGGCTCGAAACGAAACCGGCGTCCTTCCACGTTGCCATCAAGCTACGCGACACAAGACACAAGGAACCAACACAACAGCCGGCCCCACTAATTCCCACTCTCACGCCGCAAAAAGCACACCGAAACCGCCAAACGCACGCACATTCCCCTTCGCACTGACACCACCGACCGGCTCGCTACCACACACCTCTCGGCAGCCGTTTCACGCCAATTCGCCACACCGCCCACACAGTCGACAAGCGCCCGCCCTGTACGGCACACGCAACGACGCAGCGCAGCAAAGGGCGCCCGCAACACATACCTCTCCGCCGCCCGACGCGCCAACCGCCACACCACACCGCCAGCCACTCGCAAATTGTGCACTGCCACCAGCCACACGTCCAACACGCCGCGCCGCCTCCGGCCACCCGCCAGGGGGCGCTCACGTCCGCGACAACAGCGCGGCCCGCCGGGCCGGGCCGGGCCGAACCGAACCGAGCCGCCGCTGCTCTGCACTCGGCACGGCCACACCCTGCTGCAGACCGGGCTCGTCCCTCTGTACGCGTCTGCCTGCGCATCAACACAACACGACCTTTTTTTTTTTTTTTTTCTCTCTACCGCCATCCCTCCTTCTCGCGTTTTACTCGTTGTTGCAGCAGCGGCGCACACCTACACATCCACAGCCCCAGCCGAGCCGGCCTCACCTCAGGGCCCGCCGCCAGCGTCTCCTCCTCGGGCACAGGTGCGGTGCTGTGGCCGCCCATCCAACCGCATTGCTGGCCGTCCAGCCACCAGGCGTTCCCACTGCCACGAGCCACGCCGCGCACCGACCCTGCTGCAGAAAACGAAGCATAGCCAGAGACCGACCGATACACAAAGCAAGCCGTCGCCTCGCCTCTTGTCCTTCCTGCCTTCCTTCCGCCCCCGCCCTTCTCACACCACCGCCTCTCCACTTTCGCCCCCCCCCCTCCTTTTTTTTTTTTTTTTTTTTTTGTTTTCTTCTTTCTTTCTTTCTTTCTTTCTTTCTTTGGCCCTCTCTCCTTCCCGCCATGGCGGTTACGGCACCGCCTGCAGCGGCAGATTTTTTGCGCCCACACGCCTACTCCTACCACCATTAACCTTGCCCTGCCCTGCCCATCAACGTCGCAGTCGAACCGACGCTTGCCAACACACTGCCCACGTTCCTTTCTCTTTTCGGCCTACGCCCATTACGCGCCGCCGCCACAGCACCTTCCCTTCCCACAACACACCGACGTCATCACACGCACCCAAAACAGGGGCCACGACCGTGTTCCTCGCCCACTCCCATCCCGCACGGTACGCACATTCCCAACTACTACCGCGCACCCTCCCTTTCCAATCTGTGTGTCTCTGTGTCTGTGTCCTGTCCGCGCGTGACGCCTCTCAACATCCGCCGTCCCCCGTCCCGTTTTCGCCCCCATGCCGTCGTCGCGCCGCCTCCTCCCCGTCCACCGCCGCCCCTGTCCGCCCCGCACCACACCATACACCGCTGCTTGTCCCGGCCGTTGCCACCAAAGGCGCCGACCGCAAACGCGCCACGCCGCAGCCCCCGTGCGTCTCGCGCTCGCTTGCATCTCCGTGCCGACGCTGCCTCTCTTCCCACTCGCACTCGACCTCGACAACACAGTCTTTGGCTCCGCCACTGCGTGTTCCGGTGGTACGCACGCTGCAACACGTATGTATTCATTACCAGAGCGATGGCGAGGCATGACAGCATCTCTGTCTGACCAGAGAGTTCTTTATCGCTGCTAGTCGGCGCTTGGACCGCGCCAGACGACAGTAGTGGCACGCACCGGGTCGCCAGGAACAGTTGTTATATATATTGTAGCGCGAGTCGGGAGAGGTAGTAGTCGGTCGACAGTAGTAGCGGGTGGACGGTTGTACTGAGCGGGCGTCGGCGGCGTGCTCTGCTCGTCTCGCGACTCTGGTCACGGTTCGGGACGATGTATAGTATATTGTGTTATAATCAAAAAGGTGGTGTGACGCTGCATTGCGCAAATCTGATAACGTATGTTCATTGTACTTCTTTTGTTCAACAACAAAAGCCCCACTATTACTTTTTTTCTAAAGTAACTTTTGTCTCTTAACGAAAAACATTCACTTTTTAAAGACTACTTCCTATGGCATTTCCCTCCAAGGAGTGCAATTAATTACCAGCCAGCACTCATTCATTGCACACAGCTGTGTAAGGGGTATCTACAATTGAGGAGCGGATATAAATGCAATTTTTTTGTTTTTTTTTTGTGTGTGTGTTGTAACCTCCCAGCAAAATTTAAAATAATGGACAATGTTATTTACGGATGCTAATGGACATTGCGCTAATTGTAACCTCGCCCACAATGAGAGGTATTGAAAATGGCAACAAAAATGTGAAATTCGCAATCTGACTCAAATATAAAGTCTTCACACAACATTTACAAAAGTCCGTTCAGTGACAAGAAACTTCAATTAAACCGAAATATCGGTCTTTGGCCCTGTGCAAAACAATCAGAATTAAAGTCTTACCTCCGAATAAATGGATGTCACATTTCTGCTCTGGTTGTTGCGCAGCGCTTGGAGGAACTGCATTGCAAATAATAATATTCTCTTTTTTTGTGATTTTAGTGACATTTTTCTTCAAAGACGTGGAATGAAATGTGAAGTGCAACGAACTCTTTAGTTCAATAAAAAATTAAATGTTTGAAAAATGCTTTTGAAATAAAGATTATTATTGGGGAACTTGTTGGAGAATAATTACAATTTTTCATTATCTAATGATTATATTAATTAACAGTATACCTTATTCACCATCTTGACCAGTGTTGCCGACCGCCTACATCACACAACCGCACTCGGCTGCTACTACTGACCGACCGCTCTGCATGACGACTATTAGCGTACTGCACGCGACGACTACTGACAGAGTACAGCCCTCAACTACACAGAGCTACGGACTCGCAACGACTACTGACAGACTGACTGACTGAGAACCGCTCGCAACACTCGCGCAGTCCAGCGCAAACTCTCTGGTCACAGATGCTACAATGTCTCGCCATCGCTACTATGTTACATACGTGTTTCAGTGTCTTTTTCATTGGGGTAACGATCTTTGGCTCTTTTTATTCTGAATACAGGGCCAAAGGTCAACGCTGCTGCCCTTATACAATTTATCAGGTTTCATTATGTCTGTTGCAATGTTACATACGGTTCACTCTTTCATTAATATTATCGTTGGGTTTGTTTTGTAGGGACGTTAACATTCTGGCACATTTTTATTATCATCGGACTCTCTGCTATTTGTGCAGGGAGGTTATACCTGGGTCCATTTCCATTTCCATTTACATTTTAATATTGATAGACTTTTTGTTTTCTTTTTTGTTTCTTGTTGTTTTTTTTTTTTGTTTTGTTTTTCCCGCTCTCACCACCACCGCCGCATCACGCCTTCCGTTTTCTTGGTTTCTTTTCTGTTCTTCAACATCACCGCGCCCCATTTCCACACCACAGCCATCAGCCTCCAAGACGGGCGGGCGCAGTGTGCCATTTCCGGCGCACAAGCACACCCGTACGGTACTCTCCTCGCCCCCACGCCACCAACAACACAGCGACCACGCGGCTTTCAGGCATGGCACGGCACGGCACGGCACCGGCGAAATGCGCCGCCCCCGCCCCTCCGCGCATCCGTCCGTCTCGCCACGTTCACTGACAGCCGCGTCTGCGGCTACACCACGACAACCACAACACAACACCGCTCCCCTCCCTGGCAACTCACATTGTTTTTCTCCTCCTCTTTTGCACAAACCACAACGCCGAGCACAGGCGCAAGCCACCCACACCGCGCCCCTCCCCGTCCCGTCTTTGGCCGCCGCTCCTCGTTTCCTCGTTTGCCCCCTCCCATCTCCCGAAATGCCATGCCAGCAGCGTTACGCATGCCCCTCCCCTGTCCACACAACACTACCGCCTAACGAACAGCCTTTTCCGGGCCACATGCAGGGCACGCCCACCTCCAAACACTGCCAATTCACGGACGCACACACACACTTTCCCGACACCTTTCTGTACGGAGGGTGCGTCATCTCGACCGTGACAGAGTGACGGCAACTATCGACGATCCATTTCCCCCCACTGGTAAAACATGTCCACTAACACCTACATACATCATTCAAGTACACAGACAATAGCATACACACAATGGGAGGGCACACGAACATGGACGGCACGGCACTGTCATACACTCTTCCTCAGAACCATATCAACAAACGTTACGTACATCCGGGAAAGCGAAAGCGAACGCGAAAGCGAAAGCAAAAGCAAAGGCAAAGCCCAATGCAGCCGTCAAAGGTAACGTTCACCACGGCAGACACTTGCAGCCGCGCCGCCGTTAAACGCATTTCAGTGCGGCTCCAATACGCCTCCGACACGGGAACGTTCCGTTGCTCTACGAATGCGTTTCCTCCCCTTTTTCCCTTCCTCTCTCTTTTGCCCCCCCTCCTTGCACTCTTGCCTCATTCCTCACGTTCTGCCCAGACATTCGACCGATCAAAGTCAACCTTTCGTTACCGTTCTCAGCGCGACGGTGTACAACAGTATGACGGGTGTGCCCAAGACTTCGGTTCAGTTGTGTGACGCCGGTCTATCGCGCCGATCGACAGTTACTCAGGGGGCGACGGATCGGACCACGTCACCGACACACAAAACACTTTCAAACAAACAAATACATACCGGATGGACACAGACAAACACGTGTACAGACATTCGCCAAACAAACGACCGCCGCCGCCGCCGTCGTCGTCTAGCGTGCATCTTGAATGACGACATCGGTGTGCGTGCGTCGTACGCAATCAGTCAGACACGGCTATCAAACATCAGAGTCGAATGGTACATCATCGTGCGTGTCGCCGTACACGTACAGTACAATACAACAACAAAACAATGCGTCTTAATGGCACGTTCATTTCAACGTCACTCACACACCTCCACGCTGCAGTTACGTCGCACCATTGTCAAACTCGGCGTACAGCAAAGGGAATAGTGGGCGGCAAAAAAAACCAAACAAAAACATTTCACATTTCACCCTCGCCATGTATGATGTGCAAAAAAACAAACCCGCAAACGGCCGTCGTTACGGTGACACAAAAGTCGCCGATCACACTGTCCCCCCTCGCAGACGGGTAACACACACACACACACACACACACACACCAACAACACCAATGGGTCAAAAACCACGCCAACGAGGCGTGCCACCATTCCACGCCACGGCGACCAACCTCGTGGCCGTACCCCGCGCAACACGCTTTGACGCGCCCCCCCACCCACAATCAAAATGCACACATACATCACAGCCGTCCACACAAACAACAACAACAATTCCGCCCTTCCCGCAAAAGGCAAGTTGGTGGCCCTGAAAAGGGCCGTTTTGCCGCTCTCGCAACGGAGGAGCCTTCTCCATCCTTCCTTCCATTCCAGAGCCACCTCCTTACTTGGAGCTCGTGTACTTGGTCACCGCCTTCGTGCCCTCGCTCACGGCGTGCTTGGCCAGCTCGCCAGGCAGCAACAGCCGCACAGCGGTCTGGATCTCGCGGGACGTGATGGTCGAGCGCTTGTTGTAGTGCGCCAGGCGAGAAGCCTCGGCCGCAATGCGCTCGAAAATGTCGTTCACGAAGCTGTTCATGATGCTCATCGCCTTCGACGAGATGCCCGTGTCAGGGTGCACCTGCTTCAGCACCTTGTAGATGTAGATGGCATAGCTCTCCTTCCTCTTGCGCTTCTTCTTCTTGTCGCCCTTCGAAATGTTCTTCTGCGCCTTGCCAGCCTTCTTGGCGGCCTTCCCGCTAGTCTTGGGCGGCATCTCGAACCAACGTACGGCAGCAGCAACACCAGTAGCAAGCGCTCCGCTCTAGTCAGCGTCTCCCCACACAGTGGCACCCGCCGCCAGCCGCCGCCGCACCTTTACCAGCTCGCCCTGTTGCGGCCGCCGACCAATGGGGCGCGCGCGCAACCGGCCGCCGCACCCGAGCCCATAAAGCACCCCCACCCCGGCTGCGCCGGCACGCACTCCGCTGCTCGACTCGCTGCCGCTCGCACCGGTCGTTTTCGTTTCCGTTTCGTGTGCACCGTCGCTAGCCCATCGCCATGTCCGGACGCGGAAAGGGAGGCAAAGTCAAGGGCAAGTCAAAGTCCCGCTCAAGCAGGGCTGGGCTCCAGTTCCCGGTCGGCAGAATCCACCGCCTCCTGCGCAAGGGAAACTACGCAGAGCGCGTCGGCGCCGGGGCGCCCGTCTACCTCGCCGCCGTCATGGAGTACCTCGCGGCTGAGGTGCTCGAGCTGGCCGGAAACGCGGCCCGCGACAACAAGAAGACGCGCATCATCCCGCGCCACCTGCAGCTTGCCATCCGCAACGACGAGGAGCTCAACAAGCTCCTGTCGGGCGTCACCATCGCACAGGGTGGTGTCCTGCCCAACATCCAGGCCGTCCTGCTGCCAAAGAAGACCGAGAAGAAGGCCTAAAGGAGGCCAGGCAATCGCAGCGCCGCGTGCTCCCCTGCACGCAACGCGCTTTGCCGGCTCGGCCCACAACAATCGGCCCTTTTCAGGGCCACCACACACACCTACGTCCAAAGCAAAATTTCAGTCGTCCTCGCCGCACCTTGTTTTGTTTTAACTTTGCACTGTCACAGCACAGCCGCCGCCGGCGCACGTCCGCCATCTTGTCGTCCACACAGCCCGTGTGGCCCAACACACACACACACACACACACACACACATTTTGCACGGTCGCAGTCGCCTTCCAAACCGACAACGGCAGCAATAATGACCATTGTTAAAGGGAGGCGTGTCGACACACCGCCCTCCACTCCCGCGCGCAACGGCCGTCGACACGAACGAAACAGCTGATCCGGCCGCCTATGCCCACACGCCTTGCCTCGGAAACCCCAACGCCGCCGCAAACAAACACACAGAGACAAACCACGCAAGCAAATAATCACCGCCTCTCGCACAACAACACACAGCCCGCCATCTCCGTCGCGATCGATACAAAGACACACAATAACAAACACACAAACGAAGCAGCTCCACACACAGCCAGCCACATGACACGTTTCCTTTCCTTCTCCCCTCCCAGTCACATCACGTCGCTCAAACGGAAAGAAAGAAAGAAACAAACAAACAAACAACACAGCGCACACACGCAGCAACAACACAGACTCTTTCGCACTTTTCAACTTCCGAACAGTGTGGTGGCCCTGAAAAGGGCCGTTTTCTAGTCTCTCCCACCCACAAGCACGGCCGCGGGAAGGCCAGCGCCCGCTGCGACGCAGCCTAACCGCCGAAACCGTACAGGGTGCGCCCCTGCCTCTTCAGGGCGTACACCACGTCCATGGCCGTCACAGTCTTGCGCTTGGCGTGCTCAGTGTACGTCACCGCGTCGCGGATCACGTTCTCCAGGAACACCTTCAGCACCCCGCGGGTCTCCTCGTAGATCAGACCAGAGATGCGCTTCACGCCGCCCCTGCGAGCCAGGCGGCGGATGGCGGGCTTCGTGATGCCCTGGATGTTGTCGCGCAACACCTTGCGGTGCCGCTTGGCGCCACCCTTGCCGAGCCCCTTTCCTCCCTTGCCGCGGCCTGTCATCCTTCCTTCCTCGGGCAAAGCAAAACGTGCACAAACAGCAGCTGCAGCGGCTGGCGAGTCGGCTACGGTCTGCGCCCAGCGCGCCCGCCGCCCCCCTATATAGACTCTGGCCCGCCCTCCCCCCACCACGCGCAACCGAGGGCATATAAGCGCAGCACGGAGGCGCGCGGGCCCGTTGTCAAGGCAGCACCGGACGCCGCGCCGCACCTAACCTCCACGCACGCCGCTCCGCTACCGCTACCGCTACCGCCATGGCCCGCACAAAGCAAACGGCCCGCAAGTCCACCGGCGGAAAGGCGCCGCGCAAACAGCTCGCCACCAAGGCGGCGAGGAAGAGCGCGCCCGCCACCGGAGGCGTCAAGAAGCCCCACCGCTACAGGCCGGGCACCGTCGCCCTGCGAGAAATCAGGCGCTACCAGAAGAGCACAGAGCTGCTCATCCGCAAGCTGCCATTCCAGCGCCTAGTGCGCGAGATCGCCCAGGACTTCAAGACCGACCTGCGCTTCCAGAGCTCCGCAGTCATGGCCCTGCAGGAGGCCAGCGAGGCCTACCTCGTCGGCCTCTTCGAAGACACCAACCTGTGCGCAATCCACGCCAAGCGCGTCACCATCATGCCCAAGGACATCCAGCTCGCGCGCCGCATCCGCGGCGAGCGCGCCTAAACCGCGCCGCGGCACCGCACCGCACAAACAAAAACGGCCCTTTTCAGGGCCACTAACATCTCTCCGTCGCGAGCAAACTTTGTCGGTCGCCTGCCTCTCGCCCCGCAACCCAAAAACAAAAACCACCACTTCCCGTCCGTCCGCCACACCCGCTCACTCTGCCTGCCTGCTAGCAGCGCGCAACAATCACACATCATCCCTCCCCGGCGCTCAAAGCGCACAATACCCAACGGCCGACGTCACACCGCACGGGTGGCTGGCCGGCCGCCGCTTTCGTTTCGAAAACAAAACAACCCGCACTCCACTCCGACGGCCAACGGCCAGGCAGGCGCGCTCGCTCGCTCTACACGCCACCGAAATCCCCGCCGACTCCTTCCGCATCTCAACGTGCCCCCCGTTGCAAAACATAACACACACACACACACACACACACACACACACACACACAAAGGAACAAAACAAAACAAAGACCAGACACGACTCGACAAGACAGACATCCGAGAAGAACGAACGCAGGCAAGCCAACCAACGTATTCAAACAAAACAACGTGACAGAAAACCAACCGTCGGCCGCCGCCACAAACACGGCGACAATCAACCACGACAACAACAACAACAACAACAACAACAACACCGCTTACCGCTACCGCCGCCCACACCCGCCACCGACCCCCGCAATCCAACCACCACGGCACGCAAACAGCATCCCCACGGGCATACAGAAACGCCAGACAGACACCCACACCAAACGCAACACGACAATCAAAACCTTCCCCGACGTGCTTTGATGGCCCTGAGAAGGGCCGTTTTGGGCCGCGCGTCTCTTGCGCGCCACTAGACGACGACGGGGGGTGGGGACGACGGAGTCAAGCGCCAAACCCTTCCTTTCCCATCTCTTTCTCCTCTACTCTACTTCTTCTTCTTGGGCGAAGCCTTCGCCTTAGACGGCGTCGTCGCCTTCTTCGGGCGCGGCGCCTTCGGCTTCTTCGTCGGAACCTTGGCGGCCTTCTTCGCCTTCGACGGCGACTTGGCCTTGGCCGGCTTGGCCGCAGCCGCCTTCTTCGCACCCGCGGGAGCGGCCGACGCCGCAGACGCCTTCTTGGCGGCGCCCGCCTTCCGACCGGTCGCCGCCTTCACGCCACCAGCCTTCTTTGCGCCGGCCGCACGGGCGCCCTTCTTCTCCTTGCTGGCCGGAGCGGCGCGCTTCTTCTTGGCACCGCCGGCACGAGCCTTGCCGCCCTCGGCCGCCCCCCCGCCGCCGGCGCCGGCAAGCTTGAACGAGCCGGACGCGCCCTTCCCCTTCGTCTGCACCAGCTCGCCCGCCACGACGGCCGACTTGAGGTACTTCTTGATAAACGGCGCCAGCTTCTCCGCGTCCAGCTTGTAGTGCGCGGCTATGTACTTCTTGATCGCCTGCAGCGACGACCCGCCGCGCTCCTTCAGACTCTTGATGGCGGCCGTCACCATCTCAGAGGTGCGCGGGTGCGCAGGCTTGGCGCGCGGCTTCTTCGCAGACGACGCAGACTTGGCCTTCTTCGTAGTGCCGGTGGCGGCGGGTGCCGCAGCAGTCTCGTTCGTAGCCGCCTGACCTGCCATTTCGACGACGCGCGTAACACACAGCGAGAGCGAGCGGGACGGCAGGCACGCAAGCACAGCACAGCAGCAGAGCAGAGAATCACAAGGCCCAGCCAGTGTCGCGGGCGGGCGCGGACGGCCGAGAGAGCGGCCGCCACTCTGCGCGCCGCCGCGCCGCGCCTCCCGCGCTTGCTACCGCCCAACGTCCGACAGCCTGTGCGGAGCAGCCCCAAACCTGCGCCACAACCGCCCGCGCCTTTCAAACCACCGAGGATGGGGCTACACACAGCCACACCACAGTCGCCAACCAGTCGCCACGGCAGCGCCGCAAACCACGGCCAAACTGCAGCTACCGCGCGCTACAGCCTGGGTCGGCCCGCCGAGAATCGCCGCCCCCGCCCAAATGCCGCCCCCACAGCCCCAGCCGACGACCCGCCACAATGGCCAAACCTTCGGCAAAACTCCCACACCGTCGCCGCGGCAGCCCGGCCAGCGCGGCCGGCGCCACAGCCACACAAGCCGAGGCGTGCGGCGATGACGGCCGTGCAAACGCGCCTCCGCCGCCCCATCGCCTTCCGTCGCCCTCCCGCCGTTTCCCGATCGGCCCGCAGCCGTCGGGCCACATCGCGCGCCGTCCTCCTCCTCTCGCCCGCCAACATTCACAGCCGTTTCTCAACAATTGCCCGCCGCAAACGGACGCCGCCTGCGCAACAGGCGCCGCCGCCCCTCGCCGCTTCCGACCCAACCCCTCGACCGAGGCAAACCGCAATCCGAATCTACAGACCAACCCAATCTGCCGTCAAGCACACACGACAGCCGACCTTACACGTTACGCGTTACACATTACGTTTACACGTCTACGTTAGGTTAGGTTAGGTGGACGTGGGTTAGGTTAAGGGGACTTGGGTTAGGTTAAGCGTCAAACTTAGGTTAAGCATTCAAACACGTCAGGCGTCAGAGGTTAGGTTAGGTTGGGTTAGGTTAGGTTAGGTTAGGTTAGGTTAGGTTAGGTTAGGTTAGGTTAGGTTAGGTTACACGTTAGGTTAAGGGGTCAGTGCTAGGTTAAGAAGCGTCAAACGTAGGTTAAAAAAGCGTTCAAACGTGAGGCGTGAGCCGGACAGCTTACCTTACGTAGACGTTAGGGGCTCACAGGCTGAGCTCACCTCGCCACACCACAGGTTAGGTTCGGTTCGGTTCGGTTCGGTTCGCTCGGCTCAGCGTAAAGCGCCGAGGTCAGGGTTACGTTCGTTCACCTTCGGGCGCCACACTTTCGGTTGAAAGGTCGCGACGGGACGACGTCGGCAGGCACGCCGCAAACGAACAAAAACGTACAGACGACGTCGGAAACCGCCGACAGACGGGGGAGCAGCACGACCACGACCAGACACCGAGCGCGAACGAGACACACGCGAACCACCCCCACCGGCCAAAGGGCACCACACAACAACCCAGAGCACCACGTGTCGACACCAGAGCAACCCGCCGCTCACGCGACATGGCTGGCACCGAAGGGCAACCGCCCGCAACTGCGCTTTCCGCGCCGGCCCGGATGCACGTCGTGCTAC
Organism: Schistocerca americana; assembly: GCF_021461395.2. Lineage (NCBI taxonomy): Eukaryota > Metazoa > Arthropoda > Insecta > Orthoptera > Acrididae > Schistocerca > Schistocerca americana. Next base: position 73,811,607 of record NC_060126.1, on the reverse strand, counting down.
AACAACACCACTACCGTACACAGCCGCTGTTCACAACATCACTATCAATGGCGCGCTCGCGGCTCGCCGCCGTCGCAGTCGCAGCCCCAACGCCAGCACTTTTGCACCACCATTCACACGCACCGCAACACAGCTCGCCGACACAGCCGAACAAAACAAACACCACACAACAACAGCAACAGCAACAACGCCGCCGCCTCTACTTGTGCCGGCGACCCACCCCGCCGATGGCGCACCTTTCGCCAGCCGGCAATCGACACACACGCACCCACCCACCGGGGCCCAGTGCAAAAAAAAAAAAAAAAAAACACACAAAAACAAAAAAACCAAACAACACAAACGACACGGGAAGCGCACACCGCCACTTCGCGCGCACGCCACCAACCAGTCGTCGTCTCAAAATAACAAACACAAACAAAATAAACTAACAACTAGGGCAACACAAAACAAAAACGCCTCGCACGAACCGCCCACAAAAAGGACAAGCACACGCACAGCCTCTGCTGACGACCACGACGCAGCGGCACGCTGCTCCTGTCCCGCGCCCCGCGCCCCACTCGATTCACAACTCACGCGACACCGTCAACGACGGGCTCGCTTCCCGCAACCTACCACCTTTCCGCCACGACGCACAGCCCCAGCCCCACCCGACGACGCCCGTGGCAACGACTGCACTTTCACCACCGCCTCCCCCTTCCCCCCCAAAACACACACACACACACAGCCAGCCAAAAACGCACTCGCGACCCACACATGCACGTGCATCGGCACACGCCAACCAGTCAACGTCGACAACCACACGCAAGGCTCGAAACGAAACCGGCGTCCTTCCACGTTGCCATCAAGCTACGCGACACAAGACACAAGGAACCAACACAACAGCCGGCCCCACTAATTCCCACTCTCACGCCGCAAAAAGCACACCGAAACCGCCAAACGCACGCACATTCCCCTTCGCACTGACACCACCGACCGGCTCGCTACCACACACCTCTCGGCAGCCGTTTCACGCCAATTCGCCACACCGCCCACACAGTCGACAAGCGCCCGCCCTGTACGGCACACGCAACGACGCAGCGCAGCAAAGGGCGCCCGCAACACATACCTCTCCGCCGCCCGACGCGCCAACCGCCACACCACACCGCCAGCCACTCGCAAATTGTGCACTGCCACCAGCCACACGTCCAACACGCCGCGCCGCCTCCGGCCACCCGCCAGGGGGCGCTCACGTCCGCGACAACAGCGCGGCCCGCCGGGCCGGGCCGGGCCGAACCGAACCGAGCCGCCGCTGCTCTGCACTCGGCACGGCCACACCCTGCTGCAGACCGGGCTCGTCCCTCTGTACGCGTCTGCCTGCGCATCAACACAACACGACCTTTTTTTTTTTTTTTTTCTCTCTACCGCCATCCCTCCTTCTCGCGTTTTACTCGTTGTTGCAGCAGCGGCGCACACCTACACATCCACAGCCCCAGCCGAGCCGGCCTCACCTCAGGGCCCGCCGCCAGCGTCTCCTCCTCGGGCACAGGTGCGGTGCTGTGGCCGCCCATCCAACCGCATTGCTGGCCGTCCAGCCACCAGGCGTTCCCACTGCCGCGAGCCACGCCGCGCACCGACCCTGCTGCAGAAAACGAAGCATAGCCAGAGACCGACCGATACACAAAGCAAGCCGTCGCCTCGCCTCTTGTCCTTCCTGCCTTCCTTCCGCCCCCGCCCTTCTCACACCACCGCCTCTCCACTTTCGCCCCCCCCCTCCTTTTTTTTTTTTTTTTTTTTTTTGTTTTCTTCTTTCTTTCTTTCTTTCTTTCTTTCTTTGGCCCTCTCTCCTTCCCGCCATGGCGGTTACGGCACCGCCTGCAGCGGCAGATTTTTTGCGCCCACACGCCTACTCCTACCACCATTAACCTTGCCCTGCCCTGCCCATCAACGTCGCAGTCGAACCGACGCTTGCCAACACACTGCCCACGTTCCTTTCTCTTTTCGGCCTACGCCCATTACGCGCCGCCGCCACAGCACCTTCCCTTCCCACAACACACCGACGTCATCACACGCACCCAAAACAGGGGCCACGACCGTGTTCCTCGCCCACTCCCATCCCGCACGGTACGCACATTCCCAACTACTACCGCGCACCCTCCCTTTCCAATCTGTGTGTCTCTGTGTCTGTGTCCTGTCCGCGCGTGACGCCTCTCAACATCCGCCGTCCCCCGTCCCGTTTTCGCCCCCATGCCGTCGTCGCGCCGCCTCCTCCCCGTCCACCGCCGCCCCTGTCCGCCCCGCACCACACCATACACCGCTGCTTGTCCCGGCCGTTGCCACCAAAGGCGCCGACCGCAAACGCGCCACGCCGCAGCCCCCGTGCGTCTCGCGCTCGCTTGCATCTCCGTGCCGACGCTGCCTCTCTTCCCACTCGCACTCGACCTCGACAACACAGTCTTTGGCTCCGCCACTGCGTGTTCCGGTGGTACGCACGCTGCAACACGTATGTATTCATTACCAGAGCGATGGCGAGGCATGACAGCATCTCTGTCTGACCAGAGAGTTCTTTATCGCTGCTAGTCGGCGCTTGGACCGCGCCAGACGACAGTAGTGGCACGCACCGGGTCGCCAGGAACAGTTGTTATATATATTGTAGCGCGAGTCGGGAGAGGTAGTAGTCGGTCGACAGTAGTAGCGGGTGGACGGTTGTACTGAGCGGGCGTCGGCGGCGTGCTCTGCTCGTCTCGCGACTCTGGTCACGGTTCGGGACGATGTATAGTATATTGTGTTATAATCAAAAAGGTGGTGTGACGCTGCATTGCGCAAATCTGATAACGTATGTTCATTGTACTTCTTTTGTTCAACAACAAAAGCCCCACTATTACTTTTTTTCTAAAGTAACTTTTGTCTCTTAACGAAAAACATTCACTTTTTAAAGACTACTTCCTATGGCATTTCCCTCCAAGGAGTGCAATTAATTACCAGCCAGCACTCATTCATTGCACACAGCTGTGTAAGGGGTATCTACAATTGAGGAGCGGATATAAATGCAATTTTTTTGTTTTTTTTTTGTGTGTGTGTTGTAACCTCCCAGCAAAATTTAAGATAATGGACAATGTTATTTACGGATGCTAATGGACATTGCGCTAATTGTAACCTCGCCCACAATGAGAGGTATTGAAAATGGCAACAAAAATGTGAAATTCGCAATCTGACTCAAATATAAAGTCTTCACACAACATTTACAAAAGTCCGTTCAGTGACAAGAAACTTCAATTAAACCGAAATATCGGTCTTTGGCCCTGTGCAAAACAATCAGAATTAAAGTCTTACCTCCGAATAAATGGATGTCACATTTCTGCTCTGGTTGTTGCGCAGCGCTTGGAGGAACTGCATTGCAAATAATAATATTCTCTTTTTTTGTGATTTTAGTGACATTTTTCTTCAAAGACGTGGAATGAAATGTGAAGTGCAACGAACTCTTTAGTTCAATAAAAAATTAAATGTTTGAAAAATGCTTTTGAAATAAAGATTATTATTGGGGAACTTGTTGGAGAATAATTACAATTTTTCATTATCTAATGATTATATTAATTAACAGTATACCTTATTCACCATCTTGACGATGGCCTGGGACTTCTCCCCATTGTAAGCCAGTCAGTGAGGGCGTCGGTGGCCGTCTGAAGTTTCCGCTGCAACGCCTCGACGCATCTGCTGCGGCTGTACACGGCCGTGTCGTCCGCATACAGCGCCAGGTTGACGTGGGCTGTGCGCGGTGGGTCGGCCGTGTACAGAGAGTAGAGCGTCGGCCCAACGACCGAGCCTTGAGGTACACCCGCGAGTATACGACGCTCCGTGGAGATTCCACTGTCTGCTCTGACGTGGAACGTTCTGCCCTCGAGGTAGCTCTGTAAGAGCTTCACGTGCGACACCGGGACGCCCAGGTCAAATAGTTTGAACAGGAGGCCCCGATGCCACACGGAGTCGAAGGCACGCGACACGTCGAGCAGGAGAGCGCCGAAATACTCGCGTCGGTCGATGGCACCGAACGCCTCCTCTGTTAGGCGCAGCAGCTGGTGTGTCGTGGCGTGTTGACTCCTGAAGCCAAACTGTTCGTTTGGTAGGAGTTGTTCTGCCTCGATGATCGCCCGCAGGCGGACCAGATACAGGCGTTCGAATATTTTCGAAAGTGCTGGAAGCAGGCTGATTGGCCTGTAGTTTTTCGCCCTTCGAATGTCCTTCCCTGGCTTGGGGAGGGCTACTACTTCAGCATGCTTCCAGCACGACGGGAACTGTTTGCTGAGCAGCACCTGGTTGAAGGTTGACGCGAGGACGTCGGCTGCCGTGTCTGGTAGCTGCTTCAGCATTATGTTCGTTACGTCATCTGGCCCACCTGCTTTTTTTGCATTTAGGTGGCGAAGTTGCAGCTTGACTTCGTCGGCTGAGATCGGCGGAATGGCGTCTTCTACCTCGTCATACTCCGCATCGAGGAAGACGGGGAGGCGTTCTTCTACCATCTGGATGTGGGCGGCGTCTATCGGGTCGTCGACCGGAGTGAAATTCGCGGCGAACGCGTCCGCTAGGGCTTCTGCCTTCGCGTTCGGCTCGCTCACGAATTCGGCTCCCACTTGCAGCGGCGGAATCCGTTGCATACGGCGCAGGTAGCCTTTTACGGCTTTCCACGCCGAGCCGTCATCGATGTTTAGTTGCTCCACCTTGCGCGCCCACTCCTGATTGCGGTGCGTGTCTACATCGGCCTTGATATGCCGGCACAATCTATTTAATTCGCGCTTTGTGGCTCGATTTCTTGTCCTCTGCCACTCGCGCTGTAGGCGGTTCTTTTGCGCTATAGCCTCCCGGATGTGTCGTGGCAGAGGGTGTGGCCGGCAGTCGATGTTGGCGTCGTCTCGGACAGGCGTGGCCGCTGCCGCGGCGTCAACTATCGACTGCCTGATGTGTTGAAGTGCTGCGTCTGCTCCGTGTTCCGCCGCGTCCGGTGTGGCCTCAAGGGAATCGGCGACGGCGTTGCGGAACTCGTCCCAGCTGATGTCTCGTATGTCGAGCCCTCTCCGCTGTCTTGGGAGAGCGTCGGCGTCGAGGTCAAATATGACCGGTACGTGGTCGGAGGACATCTTTGTCCGCGTACCGGCCGTGACGTGCAGGCGAGCGCCCTTGATGATCATGATATCCAGGATATCCGGGTGGCCCCGGTTCCGTGGATATATTGTCGGTTCATGAGGACCGATGACGACAGCTTCGTGGCGTTCCGCGACATGGAGTAATCGCCGCCCGCTTGTGTTGGTCGTCCTGCTGTTCCAGACCGCATGCTTCGCGTTGAAGTCTCCCCCCAGTATGATTTTTCCGGGGAGAGCCAGCAACTTGTTGTAGTCTCCCGGTAGGAGCGCTCCTCTAGGCGGTCTGTAGACAGCGACGAACGTTATGGCGCCGTGTGCCGTCTCCACTGATACGGCAGTCGCTTCTGTTTTTGCCAGTTCCGGTATTTGGACTCGGTGGTGTCGTAGCGTCCTCCGTACATACACCGCTGTGCCGCCTCCGTGTGTTGGCCTGTCGTCCCTGTAGCATTCGTAGTTCGCTACGCCGACTCGGACGCCAGGCTTAAGCCACGTTTCGGTGACGAGACATACGTCGATGTTCTCGTCCCGTATAAGCTGCCGGAATTCGCCTGCCTGCTTAAGGAGTCCCTCGGCGTTGAAGACGCAGGCTGTTAAACTCCTTAGCGCTTCAGGCATGATGGCTGCATGGTTGGATGGCGGATGCAACTTTCTGCACCACGGCCAGGAGCTCAGTCATCTGCTGCATCATTGTTTCCATGCAGCTGAGCATCCGCTCCACGCGGGCTTCATTGGCAGCGTTGCCGCCGACAACATGGCGCGCGTTGGTCTCCATTTGTCCGCCATCTTGTCGGGCGCCGACAGTATGGCGGGGCGCCGTGGGACGCCGCCATCTTGGCTCCGGGAAGTCCTTCGGGCTCGCAAGGTTAGGCGCGGCTGCCGGTGGTTGGTCCGCTGCGCGTGCCGGCGGGGCCGGGAAGGCTCGCGCTGATTGGTCCGCGACGCGCTGGGTCGCTGCAGGGAGGGGAGCCTGGCGCTGCTGGGGTGCAGCGGCCGGGACTACCTGCCTGCGCGGCAGCGCTGTGGGCGGGGCAACGGCTCTTTGTCCTGCAGATGGGCCAGCTGCCGGCTGGGCTACGGTAGGTGGAGTCTGTCCGCCATTTCTCGCCGATGCGCGCGGAGCGGGGACTCCATTTTGTGGCGTCGCATTGTCTGCGACTTGGCGCGCTTTTGCGGTCGTTGCCCTGCCTCGGCGGCCGCCTCTCCTGTTGTTCCGCTTCTTCCGGGGCTGGGTACTGCGTTGGCGGGAACTCTGCCTTTGTGTTCCATTGTCTTCGTTCCCGCGCGCGCGATCGGCGAAGTCGAGGAGCACTGGGCAGCCACGGTAACTTGCCACGTGTTTGCCTTTGCAGAGCTTGCAAGTCGGGGTGAAATCTTGGTGTGGCACCCCTTTAAGCGCGCATGACTCGGTTGAGTGTTGCTCGCCGCACTTCACGCAGTAATCTGGCATTGCACAGTACTTACTGACGTGGCCAGGTTCAAGGCAGCGGTAACATTGTGCGTAGGCCGCCTTGTTTCGCAGTTCTTCAGCTTTCACTTCCACATTGCCTATTTTTGTGAGGCTGAAGAGCTGCCTGTTATGAGTTGTATTGCTGGCTATTACCAGCATAAGTGGGCCACGCCTGCGTGTGCGAAAAGGGCGCATTCTTACGACCTCTTCGACCACGAATCCCATGTTCTCCAGGTCCTCCTTTACTTCTGAAGGCGGGATTGTGCGCGGCAAGTGCCGAAACACTACTTTGAGCGGCTTCGTTCTTAAGGTACTGAACGTATAGTGGAACCACTTCCTGTCCTGCACCAGCTGAGACACTTTTTGGTAGTCCTCAGTAGTTTTGGTGCATATTTTGAAGAGCTCGTCACCAGTCACGCGCACTGTATAGTTGTCTTTACCAATGCAAAGGCTGATGGCGTTTTGCAGCTCTCTAAAATGCTCGCCAAATTTTATGACAATTGGTGGCGGCTTGCGACGCTGTTGCGCCTTGGGCATTTCAATGTCCTCTTCCTCCGCATCACTAAGGGCGCCAAAGCTGTTACTCACGTTTACAGGTGTGGTGTCCTTTGTGAGCACAGCCTTTGCAGTTTTTCTCGCGGTGGTGAAGCCGTCCTTGTCGGTCGTGTTGGTGCGGCCGCGCCTGCGGTTCTGCTTGGAGGGGAGCGGTGGAGTGTTGCTTTCCCTCCTGTATTTGTTGACTGACGGTATGTCGCCAGTCAGGGCGCGTTTCCTTGAGGTAGGCTGCTGTTGCTGCGGTGCGTCGTGCTCCATGGCCTCCTCCTCCTCCTCGTCGCTATCAGGAAGTGGAGTAGCCAGAGCGTGGGGTAGCATCCCCACAAGCAGCTGAAGGGCTGCGTCAGAGTCACTTGGTGTGGATGTAACACCTGGCTGCGACTTATCCACAGATGTCGGCGTCACGGTCGCGGTAGCACACGGCACTGCGGTAACGGCACTATCACTAAATGACGCGGACACACCGGAGATTTCGCATAAACTAGTGTCACTCCTTAGGGGAGGAGTACTATCGGTGGCACACGATTGTGCCGCCGACGTACTCGACTCAACCCTTGCGTGCAGGGACGCGGCCCTGTCCGCGGGAGTCGGCACTGTCGCTTCAGCTTGCGGCGTGGCGGAGCGCTCGGCGCGTACGTCCGTCCCGCACGGCATCGCTGACTCGAGTGAGCAGAGAATCACAAGGCCCAGCCAGTGTCGCGGGCGGGCGCGGACGGCCGAGAGAGCGGCCGCCACTCTGCGCGCCGCCGCGCCGCGCCTCCCGCGCTTGCTACCGCCCAACGTCCGACAGCCTGTGCGGAGCAGCCCCAAACCTGCGCCACAACCGCCCGCGCCTTTCAAACCACCGAGGATGGGGCTACACACAGCCACACCACAGTCGCCAACCAGTCGCCACGGCAGCGCCGCAAACCACGGCCAAACTGCAGCTACCGCGCGCTACAGCCTGGGTCGGCCCGCCGAGAATCGCCGCCCCCGCCCAAATGCCGCCCCCACAGCCCCAGCCGACGACCCGCCACAATGGCCAAACCTTCGGCAAAACTCCCACACCGTCGCCGCGGCAGCCCGGCCAGCGCGGCCGGCGCCACAGCCACACAAGCCGAGGCGTGCGGCGATGACGGCCGTGCAAACGCGCCTCCGCCGCCCCATCGCCTTCCGTCGCCCTCCCGCCGTTTCCCGATCGGCCCGCAGCCGTCGGGCCACATCGCGCGCCGTCCTCCTCCTCTCGCCCGCCAACATTCACAGCCGTTTCTCAACAATTGCCCGCCGCAAACGGACGCCGCCTGCGCAACAGGCGCCGCCGCCCCTCGCCGCTTCCGACCCAACCCCTCGACCGAGGCAAACCGCAATCCGAATCTACAGACCAACCCAATCTGCCGTCAAGCACACACGACAGCCGACCTTACACGTTACGCGTTACACATTACGTTTACACGTCTACGTTAGGTTAGGTTAGGTGGACGTGGGTTAGGTTAAGGGGACTTGGGTTAGGTTAAGCGTCAAACTTAGGTTAAGCATTCAAACACGTCAGGCGTCAGAGGTTAGGTTAGGTTGGGTTAGGTTAGGTTAGGTTAGGTTAGGTTAGGTTAGGTTAGGTTAGGTTAGGTTACACGTTAGGTTAAGGGGTCAGTGCTAGGTTAAGAAGCGTCAAACGTAGGTTAAAAAAGCGTTCAAACGTGAGGCGTGAGCCGGACAGCTTACCTTACGTAGACGTTAGGGGCTCACAGGCTGAGCTCACCTCGCCACACCACAGGTTAGGTTCGGTTCGGTTCGGTTCGGTTCGCTCGGCTCAGCGTAAAGCGCCGAGGTCAGGGTTACGTTCGTTCACCTTCGGGCGCCACACTTTCGGTTGAAAGGTCGCGACGGGACGACGTCGGCAGGCACGCCGCAAACGAACAAAAACGTACAGACGACGTCGGAAACCGCCGACAGACGGGGGAGCAGCACGACCACGACCAGACACCGAGCGCGAACGAGACACACGCGAACCACCCCCACCGGCCAAAGGGCACCACACAACAACCCAGAGCACCACGTGTCGACACCAGAGCAACCCGCCGCTCACGCGACATGGCTGGCACCGAAGGGCAACCGCCCGCAACTGCGCTTTCCGCGCCGGCCCGGATGCACGTCGTGCTACAACAACACCACTACCGTACACAGCCGCTGTTCACAACATCACTATCAATGGCGCGCCCGCGGCTCGCCGCCGTCGCAGTCGCAGCCCCAACGCCAGCACTTTTGCACCACCATTCACACGCACCGCAACACAGCTCGCCGACACAGCCGAACAAAACAAACACCACACAACAACAGCAACAGCAACAACGCCGCCGCCTCTACTTGTGCCGGCGACCCACCCCGCCGATGGCGCACCTTTCGCCAGCCGGCAATCGACACACACGCACCCACCCACCGGGGCCCAGTGCAAAAAAAAAAAAAAAAAAAACACACACAAAAACAAAAAAACCAAACAACACAAACGACACGGGAAGCGCACACCGCCACTTCGCGCGCACGCCACCAACCAGTCGTCGTCTCAAAATAACAAACACAAACAAAATAAACTAACAACTAGGGCAACACAAAACAAAAACGCCTCGCACGAACCGCCCACAAAAAGGACAAGCACACGCACAGCCTCTGCTGACGACCACGACGCAGCGGCACGCTGCTCCTGTCCCGCGCCCCGCGCCCCACTCGATTCACAACTCACGCGACACCGTCAACGACGGGCTCGCTTCCCGCAACCTACCACCTTTCCGCCACGACGCACAGCCCCAGCCCCACCCGACGACGCCCGTGGCAACGACTGCACTTTCACCACCGCCTCCCCCTTCCCCCCCAAAACACACACACACACACAGCCAGCCAAAAACGCACTCGCGACCCACACATGCACGTGCATCGGCACACGCCAACCAGTCAACGTCGACAACCACACGCAAGGCTCGAAACGAAACCGGCGTCCTTCCACGTTGCCATCAAGCTACGCGACACAAGACACAAGGAACCAACACAACAGCCGGCCCCACTAATTCCCACTCTCACGCCGCAAAAAGCTCACCGAAACCGCCAAACGCACGCACATTCCCCTTCGCACTGACACCACCGACCGGCTCGCTACCACACACCTCTCGGCAGCCGTTTCACGCCAATTCGCCACACCGCCCACACAGTCGACAAGCGCCCGCCCTGTACGGCACACGCCACGACGCAGCGCAGCAAAGGGCGCCCGCAACACATACCTCTCCGCCGCCCGACGCGCCAACCGCCACACCACACCGCCAGCCACTCGCAAATTGTGCACTGCCACCAGCCACACGTCCAACACGCCGCGCCGCCTCCGGCCACCCGCCAGGGGGCGCTCACGTCCGCGACAACAGCGCGGCCCGCCGGGCCGGGCCGGGCCGAACCGAACCGAGCCGCCGCTGCTCTGCACTCGGCACGGCCACACCCTGCTGCAGACCGGGCTCGTCCCTCTGTACGCGTCTGCCTGCGCATCAACACAACACGACCTTTTTTTTTTTTTTTTTTCTCTCTACCGCCATCCCTCCTTCTCGCGTTTTACTCGTTGTTGCAGCAGCGGCGCACACCTACACATCCACAGCCCCAGCCGAGCCGGCCTCACCTCAGGGCCCGCCGCCAGCGTCTCCTCCTCGGGCACAGGTGCGGTGCTGTGGCCGCCCATCCAACCGCATTGCTGGCCGTCCAGCCACCAGGCGTTCCCACTGCCGCGAGCCACGCCGCGCACCGACCCTGCTGCAGAAAACGAAGCATAGCCAGAGACCGACCGATACACAAAGCAAGCCGTCGCCTCGCCTCTTGTCCTTCCTGCCTTCCTTCCGCCCCCGCCCTTCTCACACCACCGCCTCTCCACTTTCGCCCTCCCCCCCCTCCTTTTTTTTTTTTTTTTTTTTTTGTTTTCTTCTTTCTTTCTTTCTTTCTTTCTTTCTTTGGCCCTCTCTCCTTCCCGCCATGGCGGTTACGGCACCGCCTGCAGCGGCAGATTTTTTGCGCCCACACGCCTACTCCTACCACCATTAACCTTGCCCTGCCCTGCCCATCAACGTCGCAGTCGAACCGACGCTTGCCAACACACTGCCCACGTTCCTTTCTCTTTTCGGCCTACGCCCATTACGCGCCGCCGCCACAGCACCTTCCCTTCCCACAACACACCGACGTCATCACACGCACCCAAAACAGGGGCCACGACCGTGTTCCTCGCCCACTCCCATCCCGCACGGTACGCACATTCCCAACTACTACCGCGCACCCTCCCTTTCCAATCTGTGTGTCTCTGTGTCTGTGTCCTGTCCGCGCGTGACGCCTCTCAACATCCGCCGTCCCCCGTCCCGTTTTCGCCCCCATGCCGTCGTCGCGCCGCCTCCTCCCCGTCCACCGCCGCCCCTGTCCGCCCCGCACCACACCATACACCGCTGCTTGTCCCGGCCGTTGCCACCAAAGGCGCCGACCGCAAACGCGCCACGCCGCAGCCCCCGTGCGTCTCGCGCTCGCTTGCATCTCCGTGCCGACGCTGCCTCTCTTCCCACTCGCACTCGACCTCGACAACACAGTCTTTGGCTCCGCCACTGCGTGTTCCGGTGGTACGCACGCTGCAACACGTATGTATTCATTACCAGAGCGATGGCGAGGCATGACAGCATCTCTGTCTGACCAGAGAGTTCTTTATCGCTGCTAGTCGGCGCTTGGACCGCGCCAGACGACAGTAGTGGCACGCACCGGGTCGCCAGGAACAGTTGTTATATATATTGTAGCGCGAGTCGGGAGAGGTAGTAGTCGGTCGACAGTAGTAGCGGGTGGACGGTTGTACTGAGCGGGCGTCGGCGGCGTGCTCTGCTCGTCTCGCGACTCTGGTCACGGTTCGGGACGATGTATAGTATATTGTGTTATAATCAAAAAGGTGGTGTGACGCTGCATTGCGCAAATCTGATAACGTATGTTCATTGTACTTCTTTTGTTCAACAACAAAAGCCCCACTATTACTTTTTTTCTAAAGTAACTTTTGTCTCTTAACGAAAAACATTCACTTTTTAAAGACTACTTCCTATGGCATTTCCCTCCAAGGAGTGCAATTAATTACCAGCCAGCACTCATTCATTGCACACAGCTGTGTAAGGGGTATCTACAATTGAGGAGCGGATATAAATGCAATTTTTTTGTTTTTTTTTTTGTGTGTGTGTTGTAACCTCCCAGCAAAATTTAAAATAATGGACAATGTTATTTACGGATGCTAATGGACATTGCGCTAATTGTAACCTCGCCCACAATGAGAGGTATTGAAAATGGCAACAAAAATGTGAAATTCGCAATCTGACTCAAATATAAAGTCTTCACACAACATTTACAAAAGTCCGTTCAGTGACAAGAAACTTCAATTAAACCGAAATATCGGTCTTTGGCCCTGTGCAAAACAATCAGAATTAAAGTCTTACCTCCGAATAAATGGATGTCACATTTCTGCTCTGGTTGTTGCGCAGCGCTTGGAGGAACTGCATTGCAAATAATAATATTCTCTTTTTTTGTGATTTTAGTGACATTTTTCTTCAAAGACGTGGAATGAAATGTGAAGTGCAACGAACTCTTTAGTTCAATAAAAAATTAAATGTTTGAAAAATGCTTTTGAAATAAAGATTATTATTGGGGAACTTGTTGGAGAATAATTACAATTTTTCATTATCTAATGATTATATTAATTAACAGTATACCTTATTCACCATCTTGACCAGTGTTGCCGACCGCCTACATCACACAACCGCACTCGGCTGCTACTACTGACCGACCGCTCTGCATGACGACTATTAGCGTACTGCACGCGACGACTACTGACAGAGTACAGCCCTCAACTACACAGAGCTACGGACTCGCAACGACTACTGACAGACTGACTGACTGAGAACCGCTCGCAACACTCGCGCAGTCCAGCGCAAACTCTCTGGTCACAGATGCTACAATGTCTCGCCATCGCTACTATGTTACATACGTGTTTCAGTGTCTTTTTCATTGGGGTAACGATCTTTGGCTCTTTTTATTCTGAATACAGGGCCAAAGGTCAACGCTGCTGCCCTTATACAATTTATCAGGTTTCATTATGTCTGTTGCAATGTTACATACGGTTCACTCTTTCATTAATATTATCGTTGGGTTTGTTTTGTAGGGACGTTAACATTCTGGCACATTTTTATTATCATCGGACTCTCTGCTATTTGTGCAGGGAGGTTATACCTGGGTCCATTTCCATTTCCATTTACATTTTAATATTGATAGACTTTTTGTTTTCTTTTTTGTTTCTTGTTGTTTTTTTTTTTTTTTGTTTTGTTTTTCCCGCTCTCACCACCACCGCCGCATCACGCCTTCCGTTTTCTTGGTTTCTTTTCTGTTCTTCAACATCACCGCGCCCCATTTCCACACCACAGCCATCAGCCTCCAAGACGGGCGGGCGCAGTGTGCCATTTCCGGCGCACAAGCACACCCGTACGGTACTCTCCTCGCCCCCACGCCACCAACAACACAGCGACCACGCGGCTTTCAGGCATGGCACGGCACGGCACGGCACCGGCGAAATGCGCCGCCCCCGCCCCTCCGCGCATCCGTCCGTCTCGCCACGTTCACTGACAGCCGCGTCTGCGGCTACACCACGACAACCACAACACAACACCGCTCCCCTCCCTGGCAACTCACATTGTTTTTCTCCTCCTCTTTTGCACAAACCACAACGCCGAGCACAGGCGCAAGCCACCCACACCGCGCCCCTCCCCGTCCCGTCTTTGGCCGCCGCTCCTCGTTTCCTCGTTTGCCCCCTCCCATCTCCCGAAATGCCATGCCAGCAGCGTTACGCATGCCCCTCCCCTGTCCACACAACACTACCGCCTAACGAACAGCCTTTTCCGGGCCACATGCAGGGCACGCCCACCTCCAAACACTGCCAATTCACGGACGCACACACACACTTTCCCGACACCTTTCTGTACGGAGGGTGCGTCATCTCGACCGTGACAGAGTGACGGCAACTATCGACGATCCATTTCCCCCCACTGGTAAAACATGTCCACTAACACCTACATACATCATTCAAGTACACAGACAATAGCATACACACAATGGGAGGGCACACGAACATGGACGGCACGGCACTGTCATACACTCTTCCTCAGAACCATATCAACAAACGTTACGTACATCCGGGAAAGCGAAAGCGAACGCGAAAGCGAAAGCAAAAGCAAAGGCAAAGCCCAATGCAGCCGTCAAAGGTAACGTTCACCACGGCAGACACTTGCAGCCGCGCCGCCGTTAAACGCATTTCAGTGCGGCTCCAATACGCCTCCGACACGGGAACGTTCCGTTGCTCTACGAATGCGTTTCCTCCCCTTTTTCCCTTCCTCTCTCTTTTGCCCCCCCTCCTTGCACTCTTGCCTCATTCCTCACGTTCTGCCCAGACATTCGACCGATCAAAGTCAACCTTTCGTTACCGTTCTCAGCGCGACGGTGTACAACAGTATGACGGGTGTGCCCAAGACTTCGGTTCAGTTGCGTGACGCCGGTCTATCGCGCCGATCGACAGTTACTCAGGGGGCGACGGATCGGACCACGTCACCGACACACAAAACACTTTCAAACAAACAAATACATACCGGATGGACACAGACAAACACGTGTACAGACATTCGCCAAACAAACGACCGCCGCCGCCGCCGTCGTCGTCTAGCGTGCATCTTGAATGACGACATCGGTGTGCGTGCGTCGTACGCAATCAGTCAGACACGGCTATCAAACATCAGAGTCGAATGGTACATCATCGTGCGTGTCGCCGTACACGTACAGTACAATACAACAACAAAACAATGCGTCTTAATGGAACGTTCATTTCAACGTCACTCACACACCTCCACGCTGCAGTTACGTCGCACCATTGTCAAACTCGGCGTACAGCAAAGGGAATAGTGGGCGGCAAAAAAAACCAAACAAAAACATTTCACATTTCACCCTCGCCATGTATGATGTGCAAAAAAACAAACCCGCAAACGGCCGTCGTTACGGTGACACAAAAGTCGCCGATCACACTGTCCCCCCTCGCAGACGGGTAACACACACACACACACACACACACACACACCAACAACACCAATGGGTCAAAAACCACGCCAACGAGGCGTGCCACCATTCCACGCCACGGCGACCAACCTCGTGGCCGTACCCCGCGCAACACGCTTTGACGCGCCCCCCCACCCACAATCAAAATGCACACATACATCACAGCCGTCCACACAAACAACAACAACAATTCCGCCCTTCCCGCAAAAGGCAAGTTGGTGGCCCTGAAAAGGGCCGTTTTGCCGCTCTCGCAACGGAGGAGCCTTCTCCATCCTTCCTTCCATTCCAGAGCCACCTCCTTACTTGGAGCTCGTGTACTTGGTCACCGCCTTCGTGCCCTCGCTCACGGCGTGCTTGGCCAGCTCGCCAGGCAGCAACAGCCGCACAGCGGTCTGGATCTCGCGGGACGTGATGGTCGAGCGCTTGTTGTAGTGCGCCAGGCGAGAAGCCTCGGCCGCAATGCGCTCGAAAATGTCGTTCACGAAGCTGTTCATGATGCTCATCGCCTTCGACGAGATGCCCGTGTCAGGGTGCACCTGCTTCAGCACCTTGTAGATGTAGATGGCATAGCTCTCCTTCCTCTTGCGCTTCTTCTTCTTGTCGCCCTTCGAAATGTTCTTCTGCGCCTTGCCAGCCTTCTTGGCGGCCTTCCCGCTAGTCTTGGGCGGCATCTCGAACCAACGTACGGCAGCAGCAACACCAGTAGCAAGCGCTCCGCTCTAGTCAGCGTCTTCCCACACAGTGGCACCCGCCGCCAGCCGCCGCCGCACCTTTACCAGCTCGCCCTGTTGCGGCCGCCGACCAATGGGGCGCGCGCGCAACCGGCCGCCGCACCCGAGCCCATAAAGCACCCCCACCCCGGCTGCGCCGGCACGCACTCCGCTGCTCGACTCGCTGCCGCTCGCACCGGTCGTTTTCGTTTCCGTTTCGTGTGCACCGTCGCTAGCCCATCGCCATGTCCGGACGCGGAAAGGGAGGCAAAGTCAAGGGCAAGTCAAAGTCCCGCTCAAGCAGGGCTGGGCTCCAGTTCCCGGTCGGCAGAATCCACCGCCTCCTGCGCAAGGGAAACTACGCAGAGCGCGTCGGCGCCGGGGCGCCCGTCTACCTCGCCGCCGTCATGGAGTACCTCGCGGCTGAGGTGCTCGAGCTGGCCGGAAACGCGGCCCGCGACAACAAGAAGACGCGCATCATCCCGCGCCACCTGCAGCTTGCCATCCGCAACGACGAGGAGCTCAACAAGCTCCTGTCGGGCGTCACCATCGCACAGGGTGGTGTCCTGCCCAACATCCAGGCCGTCCTGCTGCCAAAGAAGACCGAGAAGAAGGCCTAAAGGAGGCCAGGCAATCGCAGCGCCGCGTGCTCCCCTGCACGCAACGCGCTTTGCCGGCTCGGCCCACAACAATCGGCCCTTTTCAGGGCCACCACACACACCTACGTCCAAAGCAAAATTTCAGTCGTCCTCGCCGCACCTTGTTTTGTTTTAACTTTGCACTGTCACAGCACAGCCGCCGCCGGCGCACGTCCGCCATCTTGTCGTCCACACAGCCCGTGTGGCCCAACACACACACACACACACACACACACACACACACACACACATTTTGCACGGTCGCAGTCGCCTTCCAAACCGACAACGGCAGCAATAATGACCATTGTTAAAGGGAGGCGTGTCGACACACCGCCCTCCACTCCCGCGCGCAACGGCCGTCGACACGAACGAAACAGCTGATCCGGCCGCCTATGCCCACACGCCTTGCCTCGGAAACCCCAACGCCGCCGCAAACAAACACACAGAGACAAACCACGCAAGCAAATAATCACCGCCTCTCGCACAACAACACACAGCCCGCCATCTCCGTCGCGATCGATACAAAGACACACAATAACAAACACACAAACGAAGCAGCTCCACACACAGCCAGCCACATGACACGTTTCCTTTCCTTCTCCCCTCCCAGTCACATCACGTCGCTCAAACGGAAAGAAAGAAAGAAACAAACAAACAAACAACACAGCGCACACACGCAGCAACAACACAGACTCTTTCGCACTTTTCAACTTCCGAACAGTGTGGTGGCCCTGAAAAGGGCCGTTTTCTAGTCTCTCCCACCCACAAGCACGGCCGCGGGAAGGCCAGCGCCCGCTGCGACGCAGCCTAACCGCCGAAACCGTACAGGGTGCGCCCCTGCCTCTTCAGGGCGTACACCACGTCCATGGCCGTCACAGTCTTGCGCTTGGCGTGCTCAGTGTACGTCACCGCGTCGCGGATCACGTTCTCCAGGAACACCTTCAGCACCCCGCGGGTCTCCTCGTAGATCAGACCAGAGATGCGCTTCACGCCGCCCCTGCGAGCCAGGCGGCGGATGGCGGGCTTCGTGATGCCCTGGATGTTGTCGCGCAACACCTTGCGGTGCCGCTTGGCGCCACCCTTGCCGAGCCCCTTTCCTCCCTTGCCGCGGCCTGTCATCCTTCCTTCCTCGGGCAAAGCAAAACGTGCACAAACAGCAGCTGCAGCGGCTGGCGAGTCGGCTACGGTCTGCGCCCAGCGCGCCCGCCGCCCCCCTATATAGACTCTGGCCCGCCCTCCCCCCACCACGCGCAACCGAGGGCATATAAGCGCAGCACGGAGGCGCGCGGGCCCGACCAATTCCGCTGCTCGACTCGCTGCGACTCAGATCGTCTCTGCTCACGCAACGCCATGGCTGGGAAGCAGATTGCCGCCGCATTGGCTACTCTCATTAACGCGATGGGGTTCACCGGCGGCCGCCAATGGCAGCCAAGGCGCAAGCGAACGCAGCGGGACAGGACGATGCTCCAGTGCTACAACTGCCAGCGGCTGGGGCACACCGCGCGCGGGTGTAAGAACGCCGTCGCGTGCTTGAAGTGCGCGGCGGCACACGACACCCGCAGCTGCACGAAGCCTCGTGGGGTAGCCTGCGTCTGCGCGAACTGCGGCGGACCGCATGCCGCCAACTCGCGTAGCTGCGGCTACCTCCGCGAGTCACGCCGTTTACCCGCCGCACCACGCCCTGCGGCGACGTCAGGCGCCTCGACGGCTGCCCCGCCCCCCCGCTTCGGCGAGGGGTGCGAGCCGCGCCGCCTTGAGGCCACCACCGACAAAGCTATGGCCGGCTTCCAAGCCGCCTTCGCGGCCGAAAGGGCCGCACTGATGGACGAGCTCACAGCTGTGCATCGCCAGCTCCAGCAGCTACGCGACGAGCTGCGGGCCATCAAGAAGCAGCCGCCAGACCGCGCCGCCACCCCCGCCGTGAGTCGTCCGATGGGGGTAGACGCGGCCACGCAAACCACCGCTCCTCCTCCTGCAACAGTCCAGGAGGTGGCGCCCATGGAGACAGAGGAGGTGCCGCCGAGGCTGCCCCCCTCCAAGGTGGCAGCCACAAGCAAGGGAACTACCGCGCCTCCTGACTGCTCGCAAGCCGAGCAACCAAAGAAGAAGAGGAAGGTGCGGGTACCATTCCCAAGAGCGGACGGTGTGCAGGAAATCCTCAAGTACACTGCCTCGTCACTGAAGAGCGGGTCGTACCCCCAATCATATCTCCCATACCCCTACACCCCACCCGGCCAGTCTAAGCCTCCCCTCCCCCATCAACCGATCGACCTACGGACATACAGATGGCGTACCATACTAGCGGAAGCAGCCACGGACGAAGAGTTAGACATCATCAACTCTCACCCAATATTTACGCCCCCCCAATGGGACATGCTGGTCGACGTCGTAGAATCGTGGGTGTGGGAAGAGGCCCGGTCGGGTAGGAGAGAGAAGAAGCTTCCAGTTGACATATTTGTCAGGAAAAAATTGAAATCACTGGCCCAAGTCCAGAAATGATCACACACCGGGCAATCATCAGGCGTAGCGGAGACTAACCATGACCACCGGCCAGTCACTTTGGCCTTTCGTTTTCCCTCTCTCTCACTGTCTCTCTCACTGTCCTTTAATCTGTCATTTAAAAAAAAAAAAAAAAAAAAAAAAAAAAAAAAAAAAAAAAAAAAAAAACCAGCACAACAGTCAAGGTCAAATACCACCCGTCATGTCACACCCACATTTTCACCCCGTCAATGAAGAAGGAGAAGCGCTTTAAACGCGCTAGAACTTCGCTCACAGCTGAGGATTCACCCCTCAACCATGTGCGTCGTCGTCGTCGGCGCGCGGGCCCGTTGTCAAGGCAGCACCGGACGCCGCGCCGCACCTAACCTCCACGCACGCCGCTCCGCTACCGCTACCGCTACCGCCATGGCCCGCACAAAGCAAACGGCCCGCAAGTCCACCGGCGGAAAGGCGCCGCGCAAACAGCTCGCCACCAAGGCGGCGAGGAAGAGCGCGCCCGCCACCGGAGGCGTCAAGAAGCCCCACCGCTACAGGCCGGGCACCGTCGCCCTGCGAGAAATCAGGCGCTACCAGAAGAGCACAGAGCTGCTCATCCGCAAGCTGCCATTCCAGCGCCTAGTGCGCGAGATCGCCCAGGACTTCAAGACCGACCTGCGCTTCCAGAGCTCCGCAGTCATGGCCCTGCAGGAGGCCAGCGAGGCCTACCTCGTCGGCCTCTTCGAAGACACCAACCTGTGCGCAATCCACGCCAAGCGCGTCACCATCATGCCCAAGGACATCCAGCTCGCGCGCCGCATCCGCGGCGAGCGCGCCTAAACCGCGCCGCGGCACCGCACCGCACAAACAAAAACGGCCCTTTTCAGGGCCACTAACATCTCTCCGTCGCGAGCAAACTTTGTCGGTCGCCTGCCTCTCGCCCCGCAACCCAAAAACAAAAACCACCACTTCCCGTCCGTCCGCCACACCCGCTCACTCTGCCTGCCTGCTAGCAGCGCGCAACAATCACACATCATCCCTCCCCGGCGCTCAAAGCGCACAATACCCAACGGCCGACGTCACACCGCACGGGTGGCTGGCCGGCCGCCGCTTTCGTTTCGAAAACAAAACAACCCGCACTCCACTCCGACGGCCAACGGCCAGGCAGGCGCGCTCGCTCGCTCTACACGCCACCGAAATCCCCGCCGACTCCTTCCGCATCTCAACGTGCCCCCCGTTGCAAAACATAACACACACACACACACACACACACACACACACACACACACACACACAAAGGAACAAAACAAAACAAAGACCAGACACGACTCGACAAGACAGACATCCGAGAAGAACGAACGCAGGCAAGCCAACCAACGTATTCAAACAAAACAACGTGACAGAAAACCAACCGTCGGCCGCCGCCACAAACACGGCGACAATCAACCACGACAACAACAACAACAACAACAACAACAACACCGCTTACCGCTACCGCCGCCCACACCCGCCACCGACCCCCGCAATCCAACCACCACGGCACGCAAACAGCATCCCCACGGGCATACAGAAACGCCAGACAGACACCCACACCAAACGCAACACGACAATCAAAACCTTCCCCGACGTGCTTTGATGGCCCTGAGAAGGGCCGTTTTGGGCCGCGCGTCTCTTGCGCGCCACTAGACGACGACGGGGGGTGGGGACGACGGAGTCAAGCGCCAAACCCTTCCTTTCCCATCTCTTTCTCCTCTACTCTACTTCTTCTTCTTGGGCGAAGCCTTCGCCTTAGACGGCGTCGTCGCCTTCTTCGGGCACGGCGCCTTCGGCTTCTTCGTCGGAACCTTGGCGGCCTTCTTCGCCTTCGACGGCGACTTGGCCTTGGCCGGCTTGGCCGCAGCCGCCTTCTTCGCACCCGCGGGAGCGGCCGACGCCGCAGACGCCTTCTTGGCGGCGCCCGCCTTCCGACCGGTCGCCGCCTTCACGCCACCAGCCTTCTTTGCGCCGGCCGCACGGGCGCCCTTCTTCTCCTTGCTGGCCGGAGCGGCGCGCTTCTTCTTGGCACCGCCGGCACGAGCCTTGCCGCCCTCGGCCGCCCCCCCGCCGCCGGCGCCGGCAAGCTTGAACGAGCCGGACGCGCCCTTCCCCTTCGTCTGCACCAGCTCGCCCGCCACGACGGCCGACTTGAGGTACTTCTTGATAAACGGCGCCAGCTTCTCCGCGTCCAGCTTGTAGTGCGCGGCTATGTACTTCTTGATCGCCTGCAGCGACGACCCGCCGCGCTCCTTCAGACTCTTGATGGCGGCCGTCACCATCTCAGAGGTGCGCGGGTGCGCAGGCTTGGCGCGCGGCTTCTTCGCAGACGACGCAGACTTGGCCTTCTTCGTAGTGCCGGTGGCGGCGGGTGCCGCAGCAGTCTCGTTCGTAGCCGCCTGATCTGCCATTTCGACGACGCGCGTAACACACAGCGAGAGCGAGCGGGACGGCAGGCACGCAAGCACAGCACAGCAGCAGAGCAGAGAATCACAAGGCCCAGCCAGTGTCGCGGGCGGGCGCGGACGGCCGAGAGAGCGGCCGCCACTCTGCGCGCCGCCGCGCCGCGCCTCCCGCGCTTGCTACCCATTCGGAGTTAGTCTTCCGACGAGAGCGGACGTGTCGCGCGAGAGCTCGTTATGTCTACGGACGCTACTCCGGCTGAGGGTGTGGCGGATCGCCGTCCGGCGGAGAATACTTCGTCGGCGGCCTCATCCGGCCCCCCACCTATGATGACCAGGCAACGCCTCCGTGAAAACGATCTGTTGACGACCTGTGCAAGGACTTTGGATCTCGGTATGGATTGCACTCATGACTCTTCGGGTGAAGATGACGACGGCCACCAGCAGCATAGTCGTAAGCGCACCGGCGACGCCGCCACCGGGGCAGATGACGGTTTCCGGAAGCCACCAAAGAAGAAGGTCTCGAAGCAGCCGCAGCGGCGGCCTGACACGGACGCGGTGCCAACGTCTAACCGCTACGACGTCATCCAAGATGGCGCGGACGACGTTCCACCGCCCCAGCAGCAACAGCAACAGCAGGGGGCGCAGCAGCCACCGTCCCAGCCTCAGCTGCAGCGGAAGGTGCCGCCCATTGTGTTGCAGTTTAAGAATTCCTACAAGCAACTGCACACGTGGTTAAAGGAACACTGTAAGCAGTCGTTTACTGCCAAGCAGACGGGGGGTGATACCCTCAAACTCAACCTCTCCTGTACTGAGGATTATGTGACTGTAATGGATATGGTTGGGCGAGAGGGTATCCCCATGTATACCTATCCAGCGGTCCGTCCGCCGACTCTGAAGGCGCTGTTGAAGCACATTCCGGCGTCTCTCACCCATGACGAACTGAAGGAAGAACTGGAGGACCTCGGCTTCGTCGCGACGGTGGTGGATTACCATCGTATGCCCGGGACCAATCAGCTTACTGGCCACCGCGTCGTCGTCCTGCAGGACACTCCTCGGCATCGGGAAATATTCCAGCTAACCAGGATTTACGACCTCTCCGTCACCGTGGAACGTCTGCGGAAGTCCCGTGGCCCGGTCCAATGCTTCCGGTGCCAAGGGTTCAACCACGTGGCCCGTCACTGCACTATGCCGCCTATGTGCGTCAAGTGTGGTGCTGGCCACGACAGCCGCCTTTGTCCACGAAGCAAGGATGAGCCGCCCGTCTGTGGCCTGTGTGGAGGCAGTCATCCTGCCAATTTTCGTTCCTGCGCGAAGCATAAGGAGGCTAGCCGTCGGCAGCGGGGTCTTCCGCCCGTTCCGCCTTCCCGACGTGCTGATACCCGACGGAGGCGACAACCGCCGCCCACACAGCCGGCCAGTGACAAGCGTACGTGGCCCTCCCTACTTGAACGCCGGTCCGCGAGGATCCAGCCCGGTGTCACAGTGGCAGATGCACTAAAGGGCGTCTCCCAACCACGGGCGACCGCGGCTGCCGAGGTGCCCAGCGTCCCACCGCCTCCTGCACGTCAGGACCGCCAGCCAGCTTCTCCTTCGCCTACAGCTGTGCCTACTGTTGGACTCCAAGACGTTTTCCAGCTGCTGCAGCATCTGACCACGATGGTGACCGAGTTGACCCATGCCATCGTCAACCTGCCTGCAACCATCGCCGCCACGGTGGAGGCGACGATCTCACGCAGCCTTCAGGCTCCTACTGCAGCCACTTCAGTAGCCCAGCATGCCTAGACGCCGCCGCTTGGATGATTTCCGCATCGTGGCTTATAACGCCGCCAACCTCACCTACGACCTTGAGGAGCTCCGGCAGTTCTTGTTTGAACATGACGTGGACATATGCCTGGTGAATGAGACGTTTCTCAAACCAGGCATCCGCTCCAACATCGCAAATTACCGATGCTTTCGGACCGACCGACCGACGCAGGGGGGTGGCACGGCGATCTTCATCCGCTCCTCCATCCCGCATTGTGAAATTCAACCGCCTGCCATCGGGTCTATAGAAGTCACTGCTGTCCAGGTTGAAACAGCCACTGGACCGGTCACGTTCATGGCTGTTTACCGGAGCCCTCGCCGCCAGCTCCTCATCGATGATGCCCGTCTCCTTCTACGGACTCCAGGCAAATATTTCATCGCAGGTGACCTTAATTGCAAACATGCGGCCTGGAATTCATTGGTCACCAATCGTAATGGGCGCCTTCTACTCCAGGCCACTGAAGAGGTGAACGCGTATGTCTGTGGGCCCGTGGAGCCGACGTGTTATCCTAGCAGAGGGAGGCCCGACATTCTTGACATCGCCATTACTCGGGGACTTAATCAGTTCCTGACTGCTGAAGTCCTTCACGAACTGAACTCCGACCATCTGCCCGTTCTCTTTCAACTGGACGTCGCCCCGGCGCAGAGTCCGGGCCACCTCAATTTCAACCACACGGATTGGCCCTGCTTCCAGCGACGAGTTACTGCAGCCCTGCAGCGACAGGTGGATGGCGTCGGCGTTCACGAGGCCTCTGCAGCCCAGTTTGCTGATACACTCACAGCAGCTCTGGTGGGAGCGACGCCCCGCCCGCGCACCAGCACAGTCGCATCTTCCGCTCTCCCGGCGGAAATCCTCCAGGATATCCGCACACGAAATCGCCTCTGCAAGGAATGGCGTGTGACCAGGGACCCACAGCTGAAGCGCCACATCAACAGCCTGCGCCGTGACATCAAGGCCGCAATTGTCCAGCATAAGAATCGACGCTGGGCTGAGAAACTGCAGGCGTTCACCCCTGACCCCATGCACTGGAATGCGGTCCGCTTTTTTACGAAGCGCAGGACACGGATGCCCCCTCTTGCAACACCGACTGGGACGGCCTATCTACATGAGGATAAGGCGAATCTCCTTGCGGACATCTTTCAGGAGAATTTTACCCCCCTTCAAGAAGATGTGGACCAGCTACACGTCGACCAGGTTGACGCAGCAGTGCAGACCATCCTCCACGGGGATGGGGAGGAGGACCGTGACGACATACCACCTATTTCAGTGGCCGAAGTCCGTGCAAGCATCAAGGCTCTCCCGGCGTCCAAGGCTCCAGGTGTTGACGACATTACCGGCCGGGTCCTGAAGAACCTGCCGCTCCTGGCTGTGGTTCATCTCACTGCCATCTTCAATTGGGTTCTGCGGACTCGCACCTACCCTGCAGCGTGGAAGCACTCCATAGTTATTGCTGTTCCTAAGCCGGGCAAGGATCGGAAGGACCCAAAATCCTACCGGCCTATCAGTTTGCTTCCGCACATCAGCAAGCTGTTTGAGCGGCTTCTTCTTCAGCGACTCCGGACCATCCTGGATATTCGGGAAATCCTCCCCCCAGAACAGTTTGGATTCCGCAGCGGCCACTCCACGACCCAGCAGATTGTACGTGTTGTGGAGTACATCACTCGCGCCTTCAACAACCGGGAATACTGTGGAGCGGTTCTTCTAGATGTCACGAAGGCCTTTGACAGTGTTTGGCATGCTGGACTTCTCTGGAAGATGGACCACCTTGGGTTTCCCCGAGCGTACGTGCGCCTCATTGCGTCGTACCTGCAGCACCGTACTTTCGCTGTCCGCGTTGACGCGGCTCTCTCCACTGCCAGACCTATCGTCGCCGGGGTGCCGCAGGGCTCCGTCCTGGGCCCCGTCCTTTATACTATATTTACCTCGGACCTTCCGACGTCGCCCCGAGTGGAGAAAGCCGTCTACGCCGACGATACGATGCTCTACACCAGGAGCTGGTGGCATGCCGCAATGCATTCCCGGTTGCAGCAGGCATGCGACGACCTCGAGATCTGGGCAGCTCGCTGGCGCATCCGGTTCAACCCCCTGAAGACGCAGGCCATCGTCTTTACGAGGAAGACGACGATGCCGGCCCCGCCACTTCGACTCTATGGGACCGCCCTCCCCTGGCAGAAGACCGTCCGGTACCTGGGCGTTATCATGGACGATCGCCTACTGTGGAAGCCACACATCGACGCCGTGCGTGCCAAAGTCCACCAGCGGATGGGTGCGCTGTACCCATTCCTTAATGAAGGGTCTGACCTCTTCATCCGGAATGGCCTCCTCATCTTCCGCTTATTTATACGACCAATTGTGGACTATGCGTGTGAGGCCTGGGGCAATGCGGCTCCCACGCATATTCAGCGTCTTCAGGCGCAACAGAATAAGATCCTCCGGCGGGTCTTCCATGTACACCCGCAGTTTCCGCATCAGTACCTCCACCATGCAGCTGATGAACTGGAAGTGATGCCCCGCATACAGCAGAATGCCAGCCGTTTTTACCGACGGTCGCGCGCCTCTGCCAATCCACTCATTCGAGACGTTGGCGCACCTCACGATGTTCGTGACCGCTATCAGCGGCCTGTTGCACTCCTCGACCGCTGAGACTCGGAGTGCACCAAGCGGACGCTGCTTGCAGCTCCGTCCCTATGATTTTCTTTTTATGATCCCGCATACCCCGATGACATACAACAAATAAAGAAGTTCAACACACCCTCTCTCCTCTGACGAATGCAGGCAATGCCGTCAGGTAAATCCTGTGTTGCTCTCCTCTTCTTGGGACATAACGACTGGCGGATGGGCGCTTGCTACCGCCCAACGTCCGACAGCCTGTGCGGAGCAGCCCCAAACCTGCGCCACAACCGCCCGCGCCTTTCAAACCACCGAGGATGGGGCTACACACAGCCACACCACAGTCGCCAACCAGTCGCCACGGCAGCGCCGCAAACCACGGCCAAACTGCAGCTACCGCGCGCTACAGCCTGGGTCGGCCCGCCGAGAATCGCCGCCCCCGCCCAAATGCCGCCCCCACAGCCCCAGCCGACGACCCGCCACAATGGCCAAACCTTCGGCAAAACTCCCACACCGTCGCCGCGGCAGCCCGGCCAGCGCGGCCGGCGCCACAGCCACACAAGCCGAGGCGTGCGGCGATGACGGCCGTGCAAACGCGCCTCCGCCGCCCCATCGCCTTCCGTCGCCCTCCCGCCGTTTCCCGATCGGCCCGCAGCCGTCGGGCCACATCGCGCGCCGTCCTCCTCCTCTCGCCCGCCAACATTCACAGCCGTTTCTCAACAATTGCCCGCCGCAAACGGACGCCGCCTGCGCAACAGGCGCCGCCGCCCCTCGCCGCTTCCGACCCAACCCCTCGACCGAGGCAAACCGCAATCCGAATCTACAGACCAACCCAATCTGCCGTCAAGCACACACGACAGCCGACCTTACACGTTACGCGTTACACATTACGTTTACACGTCTACGTTAGGTTAGGTTAGGTGGACGTGGGTTAGGTTAAGGGGACTTGGGTTAGGTTAAGCGTCAAACTTAGGTTAAGCATTCAAACACGTCAGGCGTCAGAGGTTAGGTTAGGTTGGGTTAGGTTAGGTTAGGTTAGGTTAGGTTAGGTTAGGTTAGGTTAGGTTAGGTTAGGTTACACGTTAGGTTAAGGGGTCAGTGCTAGGTTAAGAAGCGTCAAACGTAGGTTAAAAAAGCGTTCAAACGTGAGGCGTGAGCCGGACAGCTTACCTTACGTAGACGTTAGGGGCTCACAGGCTGAGCTCACCTCGCCACACCACAGGTTAGGTTCGGTTCGGTTCGGTTCGGTTCGCTCGGCTCAGCGTAAAGCGCCGAGGTCAGGGTTACGTTCGTTCACCTTCGGGCGCCACACTTTCGGTTGAAAGGTCGCGACGGGACGACGTCGGCAGGCACGCCGCAAACGAACAAAAACGTACAGACGACGTCGGAAACCGCCGACAGACGGGGGAGCAGCACGACCACGACCAGACACCGAGCGCGAACGAGACACACGCGAACCACCCCCACCGGCCAAAGGGCACCACACAACAACCCAGAGCACCACGTGTCGACACCAGAGCAACCCGCCGCTCACGCGACATGGCTGGCACCGAAGGGCAACCGCCCGCAACTGCGCTTTCCGCGCCGGCCCGGATGCACGTCGTGCTACAACAACACCACTACCGTACACAGCCGCTGTTCACAACATCACTATCAATGGCGCGCCCGCGGCTCGCCGCCGTCGCAGTCGCAGCCCCAACGCCAGCACTTTTGCACCACCATTCACACGCACCGCAACACAGCTCGCCGACACAGCCGAACAAAACAAACACCACACAACAACAGCAACAGCAACAACGCCGCCGCCTCTACTTGTGCCGGCGACCCACCCCGCCGATGGCGCACCTTTCGCCAGCCGGCAATCGACACACACGCACCCACCCACCGGGGCCCAGTGCAAAAAAAAAAAAAAAAAAAACACACAAAAACAAAAAAACCAAACAACACAAACGACACGGGAAGCGCACACCGCCACTTCGCGCGCACGCCACCAACCAGTCGTCGTCTCAAAATAACAAACACAAACAAAATAAACTAACAACTAGGGCAACACAAAACAAAAACGCCTCGCACGAACCGCCCACAAAAAGGACAAGCACACGCACAGCCTCTGCTGACGACCACGACGCAGCGGCACGCTGCTCCTGTCCCGCGCCCCGCGCCCCACTCGATTCACAACTCACGCGACACCGTCAACGACGGGCTCGCTTCCCGCAACCTACCACCTTTCCGCCACGACGCACAGCCCCAGCCCCACCCGACGACGCCCGTGGCAACGACTGCACTTTCACCACCGCCTCCCCCTTCCCCCCCAAAACACACACACACACACAGCCAGCCAAAAACGCACTCGCGACCCACACATGCACGTGCATCGGCACACGCCAACCAGTCAACGTCGACAACCACACGCAAGGCTCGAAACGAAACCGGCGTCCTTCCACGTTGCCATCAAGCTACGCGACACAAGACACAAGGAACCAACACAACAGCCGGCCCCACTAATTCCCACTCTCACGCCGCAAAAAGCACACCGAAACCGCCAAACGCACGCACATTCCCCTTCGCACTGACACCACCGACCGGCTCGCTACCACACACCTCTCGGCAGCCGTTTCACGCCAATTCGCCACACCGCCCACACAGTCGACAAGCGCCCGCCCTGTACGGCACACGCAACGACGCAGCGCAGCAAAGGGCGCCCGCAACACATACCTCTCCGCCGCCCGACGCGCCAACCGCCACACCACACCGCCAGCCACTCGCAAATTGTGCACTGCCACCAGCCACACGTCCAACACGCCGCGCCGCCTCCGGCCACCCGCCAGGGGGCGCTCACGTCCGCGACAACAGCGCGGCCCGCCGGGCCGGGCCGGGCCGAACCGAACCGAGCCGCCGCTGCTCTGCACTCGGCACGGCCACACCCTGCTGCAGACCGGGCTCGTCCCTCTGTACACGTCTGCCTGCGCATCAACACAACACGACCTTTTTTTTTTTTTTTTTTCTCTCTACCGCCATCCCTCCTTCTCGCGTTTTACTCGTTGTTGCAGCAGCGGCGCACACCTACACATCCACAGCCCCAGCCGAGCCGGCCTCACCTCAGGGCCCGCCGCCAGCGTCTCCTCCTCGGGCACAGGTGCGGTGCTGTGGCCGCCCATCCAACCGCATTGCTGGCCGTCCAGCCACCAGGCGTTCCCACTGCCGCGAGCCACGCCGCGCACCGACCCTGCTGCAGAAAACGAAGCATAGCCAGAGACCGACCGATACACAAAGCAAGCCGTCGCCTCGCCTCTTGTCCTTCCTGCCTTCCTTCCGCCCCCGCCCTTCTCACACCACCGCCTCTCCACTTTCGCCCCCCCCCCTCCTTTTTTTTTTTTTTTTTTTTTGTTTTCTTCTTTCTTTCTTTCTTTCTTTCTTTCTTTGGCCCTCTCTCCTTCCCGCCATGGCGGTTACGGCACCGCCTGCAGCGGCAGATTTTTTGCGCCCACACGCCTACTCCTACCACCATTAACCTTGCCCTGCCCTGCCCATCAACGTCGCAGTCGAACCGACGCTTGCCAACACACTGCCCACGTTCCTTTCTCTTTTCGGCCTACGCCCATTACGCGCCGCCGCCACAGCACCTTCCCTTCCCACAACACACCGACGTCATCACACGCACCCAAAACAGGGGCCACGACCGTGTTCCTCGCCCACTCCCATCCCGCACGGTACGCACATTCCCAACTACTACCGCGCACCCTCCCTTTCCAATCTGTGTGTCTCTGTGTCTGTGTCCTGTCCGCGCGTGACGCCTCTCAACATCCGCCGTCCCCCGTCCCGTTTTCGCCCCCATGCCGTCGTCGCGCCGCCTCCTCCCCGTCCACCGCCGCCCCTGTCCGCCCCGCACCACACCATACACCGCTGCTTGTCCCGGCCGTTGCCACCAAAGGCGCCGACCGCAAACGCGCCACGCCGCAGCCCCCGTGCGTCTCGCGCTCGCTTGCATCTCCGTGCCGACGCTGCCTCTCTTCCCACTCGCACTCGACCTCGACAACACAGTCTTTGGCTCCGCCACTGCGTGTTCCGGTGGTACGCACGCTGCAACACGTATGTATTCATTACCAGAGCGATGGCGAGGCATGACAGCATCTCTGTCTGACCAGAGAGTTCTTTATCGCTGCTAGTCGGCGCTTGGACCGCGCCAGACGACAGTAGTGGCACGCACCGGGTCGCCAGGAACAGTTGTTATATATATTGTAGCGCGAGTCGGGAGAGGTAGTAGTCGGTCGACAGTAGTAGCGGGTGGACGGTTGTACTGAGCGGGCGTCGGCGGCGTGCTCTGCTCGTCTCGCGACTCTGGTCACGGTTCGGGACGATGTATAGTATATTGTGTTATAATCAAAAAGGTGGTGTGACGCTGCATTGCGCAAATCTGATAACGTATGTTCATTGTACTTCTTTTGTTCAACAACAAAAGCCCCACTATTACTTTTTTTCTAAAGTAACTTTTGTCTCTTAACGAAAAACATTCACTTTTTAAAGACTACTTCCTATGGCATTTCCCTCCAAGGAGTGCAATTAATTACCAGCCAGCACTCATTCATTGCACACAGCTGTGTAAGGGGTATCTACAATTGAGGAGCGGATATAAATGCAATTTTTTTGTTTTTTTTTTGTGTGTGTGTTGTAACCTCCCAGCAAAATTTAAAATAATGGACAATGTTATTTACGGATGCTAATGGACATTGCGCTAATTGTAACCTCGCCCACAATGAGAGGTATTGAAAATGGCAACAAAAATGTGAAATTCGCAATCTGACTCAAATATAAAGTCTTCACACAACATTTACAAAAGTCCGTTCAGTGACAAGAAACTTCAATTAAACCGAAATATCGGTCTTTGGCCCTGTGCAAAACAATCAGAATTAAAGTCTTACCTCCGAATAAATGGATGTCACATTTCTGCTCTGGTTGTTGCGCAGCGCTTGGAGGAACTGCATTGCAAATAATAATATTCTCTTTTTTTGTGATTTTAGTGACATTTTTCTTCAAAGACGTGGAATGAAATGTGAAGTGCAACGAACTCTTTAGTTCAATAAAAAATTAAATGTTTGAAAAATGCTTTTGAAATAAAGATTATTATTGGGGAACTTGTTGGAGAATAATTACAATTTTTCATTATCTAATGATTATATTAATTAACAGTATACCTTATTCACCATCTTGACCAGTGTTGCCGACCGCCTACATCACACAACCGCACTCGGCTGCTACTACTGACCGACCGCTCTGCATGACGACTATTAGCGTACTGCACGCGACGACTACTGACAGAGTACAGCCCTCAACTACACAGAGCTACGGACTCGCAACGACTACTGACAGACTGACTGACTGAGAACCGCTCGCAACACTCGCGCAGTCCAGCGCAAACTCTCTGGTCACAGATGCTACAATGTCTCGCCATCGCTACTATGTTACATACGTGTTTCAGTGTCTTTTTCATTGGGGTAACGATCTTTGGCTCTTTTTATTCTGAATACAGGGCCAAAGGTCAACGCTGCTGCCCTTATACAATTTATCAGGTTTCATTATGTCTGTTGCAATGTTACATACGGTTCACTCTTTCATTAATATTATCGTTGGGTTTGTTTTGTAGGGACGTTAACATTCTGGCACATTTTTATTATCATCGGACTCTCTGCTATTTGTGCAGGGAGGTTATACCTGGGTCCATTTCCATTTCCATTTACATTTTAATATTGATAGACTTTTTGTTTTCTTTTTTGTTTCTTGTTGTTTTTTTTTTTTTTTGTTTTGTTTTTCCCGCTCTCACCACCACCGCCGCATCACGCCTTCCGTTTTCTTGGTTTCTTTTCTGTTCTTCAACATCACCGCGCCCCATTTCCACACCACAGCCATCAGCCTCCAAGACGGGCGGGCGCAGTGTGCCATTTCCGGCGCACAAGCACACCCGTACGGTACTCTCCTCGCCCCCACGCCACCAACAACACAGCGACCACGCGGCTTTCAGGCATGGCACGGCACGGCACGGCACCGGCGAAATGCGCCGCCCCCGCCCCTCCGCGCATCCGTCCATCTCGCCACGTTCACTGACAGCCGCGTCTGCGGCTACACCACGACAACCACAACACAACACCGCTCCCCTCCCTGGCAACTCACATTGTTTTTCTCCTCCTCTTTTGCACAAACCACAACGCCGAGCACAGGCGCAAGCCACCCACACCGCGCCCCTCCCCGTCCCGTCTTTGGCCGCCGCTCCTCGTTTCCTCGTTTGCCCCCTCCCATCTCCCGAAATGCCATGCCAGCAGCGTTACGCATGCCCCTCCCCTGTCCACACAACACTACCGCCTAACGAACAGCCTTTTCCGGGCCACATGCAGGGCACGCCCACCTCCAAACACTGCCAATTCACGGACGCACACACACACTTTCCCGACACCTTTCTGTACGGAGGGTGCGTCATCTCGACCGTGACAGAGTGACGGCAACTATCGACGATCCATTTCCCCCCACTGGTAAAACATGTCCACTAACACCTACATACATCATTCAAGTACACAGACAATAGCATACACACAATGGGAGGGCACACGAACATGGACGGCACGGCACTGTCATACACTCTTCCTCAGAACCATATCAACAAACGTTACGTACATCCGGGAAAGCGAAAGCGAACGCGAAAGCGAAAGCAAAAGCAAAGGCAAAGCCCAATGCAGCCGTCAAAGGTAACGTTCACCACGGCAGACACTTGCAGCCGCGCCGCCGTTAAACGCATTTCAGTGCGGCTCCAATACGCCTCCGACACGGGAACGTTCCGTTGCTCTACGAATGCGTTTCCTCCCCTTTTTCCCTTCCTCTCTCTTTTGCCCCCCCTCCTTGCACTCTTGCCTCATTCCTCACGTTCTGCCCAGACATTCGACCGATCAAAGTCAACCTTTCGTTACCGTTCTCAGCGCGACGGTGTACAACAGTATGACGGGTGTGCCCAAGACTTCGGTTCAGTTGCGTGACGCCGGTCTATCGCGCCGATCGACAGTTACTCAGGGGGCGACGGATCGGACCACGTCACCGACACACAAAACACTTTCAAACAAACAAATACATACCGGATGGACACAGACAAACACGTGTACAGACATTCGCCAAACAAACGACCGCCGCCGCCGCCGTCGTCGTCTAGCGTGCATCTTGAATGACGACATCGGTGTGCGTGCGTCGTACGCAATCAGTCAGACACGGCTATCAAACATCAGAGTCGAATGGTACATCATCGTGCGTGTCGCCGTACACGTACAGTACAATACAACAACAAAACAATGCGTCTTAATGGCACGTTCATTTCAACGTCA
This sequence comes from Schistocerca americana, assembly GCF_021461395.2. Taxonomy (NCBI): domain Eukaryota; kingdom Metazoa; phylum Arthropoda; class Insecta; order Orthoptera; family Acrididae; genus Schistocerca; species Schistocerca americana. Next base: position 73,778,352 of record NC_060126.1, on the reverse strand, counting down.
CTCACACACCTCCACGCTGCAGTTACGTCGCACCATTGTCAAACTCGGCGTACAGCAAAGGGAATAGTGGGCGGCAAAAAAAACCAAACAAAAACATTTCACATTTCACCCTCGCCATGTATGATGTGCAAAAAAACAAACCCGCAAACGGCCGTCGTTACGGTGACACAAAAGTCGCCGATCACACTGTCCCCCCTCGCAGACGGGTAACACACACACACACACACACACACACACACCAACAACACCAATGGGTCAAAAACCACGCCAACGAGGCGTGCCACCATTCCACGCCACGGCGACCAACCTCGTGGCCGTACCCCGCGCAACACGCTTTGACGCGCCCCCCCACCCACAATCAAAATGCACACATACATCACAGCCGTCCACACAAACAACAACAACAATTCCGCCCTTCCCGCAAAAGGCAAGTTGGTGGCCCTGAAAAGGGCCGTTTTGCCGCTCTCGCAACGGAGGAGCCTTCTCCATCCTTCCTTCCATTCCAGAGCCACCTCCTTACTTGGAGCTCGTGTACTTGGTCACCGCCTTCGTGCCCTCGCTCACGGCGTGCTTGGCCAGCTCGCCAGGCAGCAACAGCCGCACAGCGGTCTGGATCTCGCGGGACGTGATGGTCGAGCGCTTGTTGTAGTGCGCCAGGCGAGAAGCCTCGGCCGCAATGCGCTCGAAAATGTCGTTCACGAAGCTGTTCATGATGCTCATCGCCTTCGACGAGATGCCCGTGTCAGGGTGCACCTGCTTCAGCACCTTGTAGATGTAGATGGCATAGCTCTCCTTCCTCTTGCGCTTCTTCTTCTTGTCGCCCTTCGAAATGTTCTTCTGCGCCTTGCCAGCCTTCCCGCTAGTCTTGGGCGGCATCTCGAACCAACGTACGGCAGCAGCAACACCAGTAGCAAGCGCTCCGCTCTAGTCAGCGTCTCCCCACACAGTGGCACCCGCCGCCAGCCGCCGCCGCACCTTTACCAGCTCGCCCTGTTGCGGCCGCCGACCTATGGGGCGCGCGCGCAACCGGCCGCCGCACCCGAGCCCATAAAGCACCCCCACCCCGGCTGCGCCGGCACGCACTCCGCTGCTCGACTCGCTGCCGCTCGCACCGGTCGTTTTCGTTTCCGTTTCGTGTGCACCGTCGCTAGCCCATCGCCATGTCCGGACGCGGAAAGGGAGGCAAAGTCAAGGGCAAGTCAAAGTCCCGCTCAAGCAGGGCTGGGCTCCAGTTCCCGGTCGGCAGAATCCACCGCCTCCTGCGCAAGGGAAACTACGCAGAGCGCGTCGGCGCCGGGGCGCCCGTCTACCTCGCCGCCGTCATGGAGTACCTCGCGGCTGAGGTGCTCGAGCTGGCCGGAAACGCGGCCCGCGACAACAAGAAGACGCGCATCATCCCGCGCCACCTGCAGCTTGCCATCCGCAACGACGAGGAGCTCAACAAGCTCCTGTCGGGCGTCACCATCGCACAGGGTGGTGTCCTGCCCAACATCCAGGCCGTCCTGCTGCCAAAGAAGACCGAGAAGAAGGCCTAAAGGAGGCCAGGCAATCGCAGCGCCGCGTGCTCCCCTGCACGCAACGCGCTTTGCCGGCTCGGCCCACAACAATCGGCCCTTTTCAGGGCCACCACACACACCTACGTCCAAAGCAAAATTTCAGTCGTCCTCGCCGCACCTTGTTTTGTTTTAACTTTGCACTGTCACAGCACAGCCGCCGCCGGCGCACGTCCGCCATCTTGTCGTCCACACAGCCCGTGTGGCCCAACACACACACACACACACACACACACACATTTTGCACGGTCGCAGTCGCCTTCCAAACCGACAACGGCAGCAATAATGACCATTGTTAAAGGGAGGCGTGTCGACACACCGCCCTCCACTCCCGCGCGCAACGGCCGTCGACACGAACGAAACAGCTGATCCGGCCGCCTATGCCCACACGCCTTGCCTCGGAAACCCCAACGCCGCCGCAAACAAACACACAGAGACAAACCACGCAAGCAAATAATCACCGCCTCTCGCACAACAACACACAGCCCGCCATCTCCGTCGCGATCGATACAAAGACACACAATAACAAACACACAAACGAAGCAGCTCCACACACAGCCAGCCACATGACACGTTTCCTTTCCTTCTCCCCTCCCAGTCACATCACGTCGCTCAAACGGAAAGAAAGAAAGAAACAAACAAACAAACAACACAGCGCACACACGCAGCAACAACACAGACTCTTTCGCACTTTTCAACTTCCGAACAGTGTGGTGGCCCTGAAAAGGGCCGTTTTCTAGTCTCTCCCACCCACAAGCACGGCCGCGGGAAGGCCAGCGCCCGCTGCGACGCAGCCTAACCGCCGAAACCGTACAGGGTGCGCCCCTGCCTCTTCAGGGCGTACACCACGTCCATGGCCGTCACAGTCTTGCGCTTGGCGTGCTCAGTGTACGTCACCGCGTCGCGGATCACGTTCTCCAGGAACACCTTCAGCACCCCGCGGGTCTCCTCGTAGATCAGACCAGAGATGCGCTTCACGCCGCCCCTGCGAGCCAGGCGGCGGATGGCGGGCTTCGTGATGCCCTGGATGTTGTCGCGCAACACCTTGCGGTGCCGCTTGGCGCCACCCTTGCCGAGCCCCTTTCCTCCCTTGCCGCGGCCTGTCATCCTTCCTTCCTCGGGCAAAGCAAAACGTGCACAAACAGCAGCTGCAGCGGCTGGCGAGTCGGCTACGGTCTGCGCCCAGCGCGCCCGCCGCCCCCCTATATAGACTCTGGCCCGCCCTCCCCCCACCACGCGCAACCGAGGGCATATAAGCGCAGCACGGAGGCGCGCGGGCCCGCATTTCCGAGCTGCGATGTCTCTTGCGAATGTTGTGTGTTCTGGAGCTGAGGGTGTGGCGGATCGCCGCCTGGCGGAGCTAGCTTCGTCGGCGGCCCCTTCCGGCCCCCCACCTACGACAACCCGGCCAATTGACCCGGACCCTGAGATGGCTCATTCTTTGGATTCTCCGCCTGGACGTACTGTCTCCTCCGCGGGCGGCTTACCGCCGACGCCGTCCTTTTCTGCAGATTCTTCAGGGCGATGTGGTATCGATTCAGAAATCGATACCGCCGCCCTTAGGCGGTTAGATAGGGCACATGGCGCGTCAGGGCCCCCTTCACGTGGGACCAGCCCGCGCGCGCCGAGGCAAAGTCAGGATTTCCTTCGTCCCTCGTCCGCCCTCGACATGCCGGACATTTCTGATGCGGTCAATGTCCCTGAGGAGTCGGACTGCGATTCCCTTGGCTGCTTCATGGATGACAGTGACATCGCGGAGGGCCTGGAGGAACGCCTCACCGCTCTCCGTGACGCTGCAGAGGAAGAGGGCCAACAGGTCGACCCTGTCCGGCGTCAGACCGCCCTCTACCCCAACATGACTGCCGCGGCCGCCGACAGCGATACCGGGGGCGGGATGGAGTTCGACGACGACCATCGGCGCCCGGTCGCTGAGCGCCGGAAGCGGCAGTTAGCCTCCTCATCGGACTCTGAGGCCCCTCCGCCCGCTGACCGCGGGCACACCAAGAAGAAGAAGGCCGTTATTGACGCGGAGGGCTTCCAGGTGCCGCGCAAAACGGCACCTCGTCGCCAGATCACCACGTCCTTGTCGGACGTGCCCGTCAGCAACGCGTTCGCGGCTATTGATGGTGCCGCGGACGCCCCACCCCCTCCCCCGCCCCCACCACCGTCGGCCACCCCTCCTGCCCCCCCGCCCATATCCATCCAACACAAGGGGCCCTTCAAGGTGCTTTTAGATCTCCTCACTACTCACACTGACTTCCCCTTCCGTATAAAATGGATGGGTAATGATGACTATCGACTGTTTGTACAGTCCCCCGCTGACCTTGCTAAGTCCCTTATTATCCTAAGCAAGTTCAACATCGGTTTCTCCACCCCTCCTAAACGGGCCCGCCGCATCAGGGTTGTTGTCAGGGGGCTCCCTATGGAGTATTCTGATGATGACCTGCGGACGGCGCTTGCGTCTTTGAACATTACCCCTACAGTTATATCCCGGATCATCTCCCCTCGAACCCGACGCCCCACCCCTCTCTTTTTCGTCTCCGCTCCTGACACGCCGGAGAACCACCCCCTCCTCACCCTCTCGCTCCTCGATCACGTTAGCGTGACGATGGAGAAGCCGCGCTCCAGGAGGATGACCCTGGTCTGCTACCGCTGCCAGGGATTGGCGCACTTCGCGGGTGACTGCACCCGCGAGGTGCGTTGCGTAAAGTGTGCTGGAGGTCACGCCTCCTCGGAGTGCTCTAAACCCCGAGACGTCCCCCCCACCTGCGCCCGCTGTGGCGGGAATCACACTGGCAGTTATATGGGCTGCCCCAGAATTAAGTCTTTCAAGGCAAGCCAGAAACGGTTTGCAGGGACATCGGCGGCGGTCCGCCCGGGCACCAGTTACTCTGGTGCGCTGGTCGGCTCGGCGTCGCAGGCCCACCCCCACCTTGCGTCTCGTTCCCATTCCGCCCCTCTGGGCTCCTACCCACCCCCGCTCCTCTCCCTCCCCATCGTACCCCCTCCAACAGCCTTCCCTCCCTTCCCCACCCAGCAGGTGTCAAGCACTGCTTCCCCCTCCTCCCAGCGGGTGTCACGCTCCGCTGTTCCTTCCCCATCCCCCCGGCAGGCGTTAAGCACTGCCTCCCCCTCTCCCACCCTGGTACACTCTCAACAGCACCCTGTCCCCACCCCTTCCTCTGTTCCCACCCCCCTTGGTGACCTCATCGCCACTGTTGTTGAGGCACTGACCTCAGCCATTTCCGCCACCTTCACCTCCCTCCTCCAATCCCTCCCACACCAACTTGCCACCGCCCTCTCCCAATCCATGTCCCCCATCGCCCCTCCCGCTCCCATTCCAACCAGTCATGGCTGTTAGACATCACGGATTGACAACCATGATCTGGAATGCCAACGGTCTCCACAAACAACAGGGCGAGTTCCGACAGTTCCTCCTGGATGAGAGGGTTGATGTTTGCCTTGTTGCTGAGACGCACCTCAAACCCGGTGTTTTTGTCCGTGTAGCAAACTACTCCTGCTACCGGACAGACAGGCCCACCGCCTATGGTGGCACGGCGGTGTACGTGCGTAACTCCCTCCGCCACCACCCTATTCCCCTCCCCCCACTTCACACTGTGGAAGCCACTGGCATTGTCGTCCACACGGTGAGGGGTCCCATTACGTTCGTGGCTCTCTACAGGCCACCACGAGGCCTTCTCGAAACACCGGACTATGAAGCATTGCTGTCGCTCGGCAACGACGTCTTCGTTGGCGGTGACTTCAATGCCAAACATGCTGCCTGGAACAGTAGGTTAACCAACACATCCGGTCGTCGACTCCTCCGGGTCGCAGAGCGGCATCATGCCCGCACCATCGGCCCGCACGACCCCACCATTTACCCTTCTGGTGGACGTGCCCCAGATGTCCTAGACATCGCAGTGGTGAAAGGTCTACCCCACCCCATCACTGCAGCCACCCGCATCGCTCTAGCCTCCGATCACCGACCGGTCATCTGTTCCATCGATCTCGCTGGAACATCGACCGTGCCGAGGGAAGGCCTAGACATCCGCGGTATTGACTGGCAGTCCTACCAGAGACAGGTCGAAGCAGCCCTACCCACACTACCTGCTGCCGATCACACGGACGCAGATCGTACCCTCATCCACCTCACCACCGTTGTGCTAGATGCTGCAACAGCAGCGACCCCTCCCCGTCCGCACCGGCCCCCGGATCATCTGCGTCCGCTCCCCCCCCACATCCTTGCTCTCATCACAGAGAAAAACCGGACCACCCGTGAATGGCAGCTCACTCGGAATCCGGCAACCAAGCGCCTCATCAATAGATTACAGCGCCAAATCAAGGCTGCGGTGCAAGACCACCGCAATCAGGCTTGGGAGAACAAAATCTCTGCCATTGACCTGCGTGACCCGTCTGCTTGGCGGCTCACAAAAAGCCTTTTGAGACGAGGGCAACGGATCCCCCCCCTACAGGTCGGCAATGACTTTGCGTCCGAACCAGACGCCAAGGCTAACGCCTTGGCTGATGTCTTCGCGCGCAACTTCACCCCGGTCAATGACCCCATTGACCCCGACCATATTCGCCTGGTCACGGCACGCCTCCCTCAATTCCTTGCCGTCCAGGACCCTGAGGATGAAATCACCCCCATTAACGAAGAGGAGGTTGCACTGCAATTGCGGTACCTCAAATCCAAGAAAGCTGGCGGCCCCGATAAGCTGACGAATGCCCTCCTCAAGCAATTACCCCCAGCTTCTATTCCCATCCTGACGGCCACATTCAACAACATCCTCACAACCAGGCAATATCCCTCTGCCTGGAAACACGCTGAAGTGGTCGCCATACCCAAGGCTGGGAAGGATCTTCGTTCCCCTGCCAGCTTCCGCCCCATCAGCCTCTTGCCCGCCATCTCCAAGGTGTTCGAGAGGCTGTACCTTAAACGACTGCTCATCCACATTGCCCGAGAACGAGTCCTCCCTGATGAGCAGTTTGGCTTCAGGCAGGGCCACGCCACCACTCACCAACTCCTGCGCCTAGTAGAAGAGGCACTGGACGCCATTGAACGTAGGGAGTACTTCGGGGCCATACTCCTCGACGTGTCCAGGGCGTTTGACTCGGTCTGGCACGAAGGGCTGCTCTACAAATTATTCTCCCTTGGCTTCCCAGTGTCCCATGTACGGCTAATAGCCACATACCTGGAAGGTCGCACCTTCCATGTTAGGATCCCTGACGGGAAATCCACGCGACGACGCATCAGGGCAGGAGTACCACAGGGCAGCGTACTTGGGCCGCTACTCTACTCCCTCTTCACAGCTGATCTGCCCTCTGCGCCGAGGGTACATTTAGCTCTCTACGCAGATGACACTGCACTCTTCTCTCGTTCTCGGAGTGCGGCAGTTCTTCAACAGCGGCTCCAGGGGGCTACAGATTCCCTAACCGACTGGGCTAGGACCTGGCGTCTGGCATTTAATCCTTCCAAGACCCAAGCCCTTATCATCTGCCGACGCCGTATTCCCGTTCGGCTCCCTCAGGTGGCGGTCCTTGGTACCCCAGTCCCCTGGACTCGTACTGCAAAGTACTTGGGTGTTACCCTGGACCAACGCCTAACCTGGCGCCCCCACATCGACGAGGTGCGTCGTAAGGCAATGGGGCGGCTATGCCTGCTCTACCCTCTCATCAACCCAACCTCTTCCCTCCCCACGCACCTTGCTGTTAGACTGTACACCTCCCTTGTTCGCCCCATCCTTGAATACGCGGTGGTGGTGTGGGGCAATGCTGCCCCCACCCACCTCCGCCGACTCCAAACCGTCCAGAACCGGGCTCTCCGGCGTGCCCTCCGCCTCCCCTTCGACTTCCCAACCCGCGAGCTCCACCTCCTGGCTGAAGTGCCGCTCCTTCGTACCCGCATCCTCTCCGCCGCCCACTCCTTTTACCACAAAACTCGTCACTCTCCTAATCCCTTAATCCTTTCCCTGGGCACCCGTGTTCACCGACTAGCCACCACTCGATGGCCCGACCTTTTATTTCGCCCCCCGTGACCTCGCCTGCACCAGGCCCCTCATCTCATGCCGACTACCTCCCTCACGTCATAGATTATTCCCCCCCACATGCCATGTCATTCGCTCCCCCAACACACCTCCCCCTTCCCCCCACACTACCCCCAATGTTGGCCTAATCATGTTGGCCCTTCTTTTTTCCACTTCTTCAACTGTCACCCTCTGACTTCTTTCTCTTTCCCCCTCCCCCCAATTCGCCATGTCAAGAATGCCTGCCGCCGCCATCGCGTCGCCGCTACGAAGCAGAAGAGGCCAGGATAATGGCCGTTCGCTTTCACTCACTCTCACTATTCCTCCTTCTGTCCTTTCTTCTGTAACTAATCGTCATTCCCGGCCAGTCAATTGGGCCGTTCGTTTTCCTTTTCTCTCACTGTCTCTCTTACTATCCTTTCCTCTTTCTTTAAAAAAAAAAAAAAAAAAAAAAAAAAAAAAAAAAAAAAAAAAAAAAAAAAAAATATTGCACAAAGCATCAAGCAGAACAATAACGCCATGAAATTTGGATAGCCAAACCGTCATGCCAGAAGGTGAAGCGCCTTGTTGCGCTAGTACTTCGCCCTCAGTCGAGGATATCTTCCTCAGTCAATTGTGCAGGTTCGTTCGCGCGGGCCCGTTGTCAAGGCAGCACCGGACGCCGCGCCGCACCTAACCTCCACGCACGCCGCTCCGCTACCGCTACCGCTACCGCCATGGCCCGCACAAAGCAAACGGCCCGCAAGTCCACCGGCGGAAAGGCGCCGCGCAAACAGCTCGCCACCAAGGCGGCGAGGAAGAGCGCGCCCGCCACCGGAGGCGTCAAGAAGCCCCACCGCTACAGGCCGGGCACCGTCGCCCTGCGAGAAATCAGGCGCTACCAGAAGAGCACAGAGCTGCTCATCCGCAAGCTGCCATTCCAGCGCCTAGTGCGCGAGATCGCCCAGGACTTCAAGACCGACCTGCGCTTCCAGAGCTCCGCAGTCATGGCCCTGCAGGAGGCCAGCGAGGCCTACCTCGTCGGCCTCTTCGAAGACACCAACCTGTGCGCAATCCACGCCAAGCGCGTCACCATCATGCCCAAGGACATCCAGCTCGCGCGCCGCATCCGCGGCGAGCGCGCCTAAACCGCGCCGCGGCACCGCACCGCACAAACAAAAACGGCCCTTTTCAGGGCCACTAACATCTCTCCGTCGCGAGCAAACTTTGTCGGTCGCCTGCCTCTCGCCCCGCAACCCAAAAACAAAAACCACCACTTCCCGTCCGTCCGCCACACCCGCTCACTCTGCCTGCCTGCTAGCAGCGCGCAACAATCACACATCATCCCTCCCCGGCGCTCAAAGCGCACAATACCCAACGGCCGACGTCACACCGCACGGGTGGCTGGCCGGCCGCCGCTTTCGTTTCGAAAACAAAACAACCCGCACTCCACTCCGACGGCCAACGGCCAGGCAGGCGCGCTCGCTCGCTCTACACGCCACCGAAATCCCCGCCGACTCCTTCCGCATCTCAACGTGCCCCCCGTTGCAAAACATAACACACACACACACACACACACACACACACACACACAAAGGAACAAAACAAAACAAAGACCAGACACGACTCGACAAGACAGACATCCGAGAAGAACGAACGCAGGCAAGCCAACCAACGTATTCAAACAAAACAACGTGACAGAAAACCAACCGTCGGCCGCCGCCACAAACACGGCGACAATCAACCACGACAACAACAACAACAACAACAACAACAACACCGCTTACCGCTACCGCCGCCCACACCCGCCACCGACCCCCGCAATCCAACCACCACGGCACGCAAACAGCATCCCCACGGGCATACAGAAACGCCAGACAGACACCCACACCAAACGCAACACGACAATCAAAACCTTCCCCGACGTGCTTTGATGGCCCTGAGAAGGGCCGTTTTGGGCCGCGCGTCTCTTGCGCGCCACTAGACGACGACGGGGGGTGGGGACGACGGAGTCAAGCGCCAAACCCTTCCTTTCCCATCTCTTTCTCCTCTACTCTACTTCTTCTTCTTGGGCGAAGCCTTCGCCTTAGACGGCGTCGTCGCCTTCTTCGGGCGCGGCGCCTTCGGCTTCTTCGTCGGAACCTTGGCGGCCTTCTTCGCCTTCGACGGCGACTTGGCCTTGGCCGGCTTGGCCGCAGCCGCCTTCTTCGCACCCGCGGGAGCGGCCGACGCCGCAGACGCCTTCTTGGCGGCGCCCGCCTTCCGACCGGTCGCCGCCTTCACGCCACCAGCCTTCTTTGCGCCGGCCGCACGGGCGCCCTTCTTCTCCTTGCTGGCCGGAGCGGCGCGCTTCTTCTTGGCACCGCCGGCACGAGCCTTGCCGCCCTCGGCCGCCCCCCCGCCGCCGGCGCCGGCAAGCTTGAACGAGCCGGACGCGCCCTTCCCCTTCGTCTGCACCAGCTCGCCCGCCACGACGGCCGACTTGAGGTACTTCTTGATAAACGGCGCCAGCTTCTCCGCGTCCAGCTTGTAGTGCGCGGCTATGTACTTCTTGATCGCCTGCAGCGACGACCCGCCGCGCTCCTTCAGACTCTTGATGGCGGCCGTCACCATCTCAGAGGTGCGCGGGTGCGCAGGCTTGGCGCGCGGCTTCTTCGCAGACGACGCAGACTTGGCCTTCTTCGTAGTGCCGGTGGCGGCGGGTGCCGCAGCAGTCTCGTTCGTAGCCGCCTGATCTGCCATTTCGACGACGCGCGTAACACACAGCGAGAGCGAGCGGGACGGCAGGCACGCAAGCACAGCACAGCAGCAGAGCAGAGAATCACAAGGCCCAGCCAGTGTCGCGGGCGGGCGCGGACGGCCGAGAGAGCGGCCGCCACTCTGCGCGCCGCCGCGCCGCGCCTCCCGCGCTTGCTACCGCCCAACGTCCGACAGCCTGTGCGGAGCAGCCCCAAACCTGCGCCACAACCGCCCGCGCCTTTCAAACCACCGAGGATGGGGCTACACACAGCCACACCACAGTCGCCAACCAGTCGCCACGGCAGCGCCGCAAACCACGGCCAAACTGCAGCTACCGCGCGCTACAGCCTGGGTCGGCCCGCCGAGAATCGCCGCCCCCGCCCAAATGCCGCCCCCACAGCCCCAGCCGACGACCCGCCACAATGGCCAAACCTTCGGCAAAACTCCCACACCGTCGCCGCGGCAGCCCGGCCAGCGCGGCCGGCGCCACAGCCACACAAGCCGAGGCGTGCGGCGATGACGGCCGTGCAAACGCGCCTCCGCCGCCCCATCGCCTTCCGTCGCCCTCCCGCCGTTTCCCGATCGGCCCGCAGCCGTCGGGCCACATCGCGCGCCGTCCTCCTCCTCTCGCCCGCCAACATTCACAGCCGTTTCTCAACAATTGCCCGCCGCAAACGGACGCCGCCTGCGCAACAGGCGCCGCCGCCCCTCGCCGCTTCCGACCCAACCCCTCGACCGAGGCAAACCGCAATCCGAATCTACAGACCAACCCAATCTGCCGTCAAGCACACACGACAGCCGACCTTACACGTTACGCGTTACACATTACGTTTACACGTCTACGTTAGGTTAGGTTAGGTGGACGTGGGTTAGGTTAAGGGGACTTGGGTTAGGTTAAGCGTCAAACTTAGGTTAAGCATTCAAACACGTCAGGCGTCAGAGGTTAGGTTAGGTTGGGTTAGGTTAGGTTAGGTTAGGTTAGGTTAGGTTAGGTTAGGTTAGGTTAGGTTACACGTTAGGTTAAGGGGTCAGTGCTAGGTTAAGAAGCGTCAAACGTAGGTTAAAAAAGCGTTCAAACGTGAGGCGTGAGCCGGACAGCTTACCTTACGTAGACGTTAGGGGCTCACAGGCTGAGCTCACCTCGCCACACCACAGGTTAGGTTCGGTTCGGTTCGGTTCGGTTCGCTCGGCTCAGCGTAAAGCGCCGAGGTCAGGGTTACGTTCGTTCACCTTCGGGCGCCACACTTTCGGTTGAAAGGTCGCGACGGGACGACGTCGGCAGGCACGCCGCAAACGAACAAAAACGTACAGACGACGTCGGAAACCGCCGACAGACGGGGGAGCAGCACGACCACGACCAGACACCGAGCGCGAACGAGACACACGCGAACCACCCCCACCGGCCAAAGGGCACCACACAACAACCCAGAGCACCACGTGTCGACACCAGAGCAACCCGCCGCTCACGCGACATGGCTGGCACCGAAGGGCAACCGCCCGCAACTGCGCTTTCCGCGCCGGCCCGGATGCACGTCGTGCTACAACAACACCACTACCGTACACAGCCGCTGTTCACAACATCACTATCAATGGCGCGCCCGCGGCTCGCCGCCGTCGCAGTCGCAGCCCCAACGCCAGCACTTTTGCACCACCATTCACACGCACCGCAACACAGCTCGCCGACACAGCCGAACAAAACAAACACCACACAACAACAGCAACAGCAACAACGCCGCCGCCTCTACTTGTGCCGGCGACCCACCCCGCCGATGGCGCACCTTTCGCCAGCCGGCAATCGACACACACGCACCCACCCACCGGGGCCCAGTGCAAAAAAAAAAAAAAAAAAACACACACAAAAACAAAAAAACCAAACAACACAAACGACACGGGAAGCGCACACCGCCACTTCGCGCGCACGCCACCAACCAGTCGTCGTCTCAAAATAACAAACACAAACAAAATAAACTAACAACTAGGGCAACACAAAACAAAAACGCCTCGCACGAACCGCCCACAAAAAGGACAAGCACACGCACAGCCTCTGCTGACGACCACGACGCAGCGGCACGCTGCTCCTGTCCCGCGCCCCGCGCCCCACTCGATTCACAACTCACGCGACACCGTCAACGACGGGCTCGCTTCCCGCAACCTACCACCTTTCCGCCACGACGCACAGCCCCAGCCCCACCCGACGACGCCCGTGGCAACGACTGCACTTTCACCACCGCCTCCCCCTTCCCCCCCAAAACACACACACACACACAGCCAGCCAAAAACGCACTCGCGACCCACACATGCACGTGCATCGGCACACGCCAACCAGTCAACGTCGACAACCACACGCAAGGCTCGAAACGAAACCGGCGTCCTTCCACGTTGCCATCAAGCTACGCGACACAAGACACAAGGAACCAACACAACAGCCGGCCCCACTAATTCCCACTCTCACGCCGCAAAAAGCACACCGAAACCGCCAAACGCACGCACATTCCCCTTCGCACTGACACCACCGACCGGCTCGCTACCACACACCTCTCGGCAGCCGTTTCACGCCAATTCGCCACACCGCCCACACAGTCGACAAGCGCCCGCCCTGTACGGCACACGCAACGACGCAGCGCAGCAAAGGGCGCCCGCAACACATACCTCTCCGCCGCCCGACGCGCCAACCGCCACACCACACCGCCAGCCACTCGCAAATTGTGCACTGCCACCAGCCACACGTCCAACACGCCGCGCCGCCTCCGGCCACCCGCCAGGGGGCGCTCACGTCCGCGACAACAGCGCGGCCCGCCGGGCCGGGCCGGGCCGAACCGAACCGAGCCGCCGCTGCTCTGCACTCGGCACGGCCACACCCTGCTGCAGACCGGGCTCGTCCCTCTGTACGCGTCTGCCTGCGCATCAACACAACACGACCTTTTTTTTTTTTTTTTTCTCTCTACCGCCATCCCTCCTTCTCGCGTTTTACTCGTTGTTGCAGCAGCGGCGCACACCTACACATCCACAGCCCCAGCCGAGCCGGCCTCACCTCAGGGCCCGCCGCCAGCGTCTCCTCCTCGGGCACAGGTGCGGTGCTGTGGCCGCCCATCCAACCGCATTGCTGGCCGTCCAGCCACCAGGCGTTCCCACTGCCGCGAGCCACGCCGCGCACCGACCCTGCTGCAGAAAACGAAGCATAGCCAGAGACCGACCGATACACAAAGCAAGCCGTCGCCTCGCCTCTTGTCCTTCCTGCCTTCCTTCCGCCCCCGCCCTTCTCACACCACCGCCTCTCCACTTTCGCCCCCCCCCCCTCCTTTTTTTTTTTTTTTTTTTTTGTTTTCTTCTTTCTTTCTTTCTTTCTTTCTTTCTTTGGCCCTCTCTCCTTCCCGCCATGGCGGTTACGGCACCGCCTGCAGCGGCAGATTTTTTGCGCCCACACGCCTACTCCTACCACCATTAACCTTGCCCTGCCCTGCCCATCAACGTCGCAGTCGAACCGACGCTTGCCAACACACTGCCCACGTTCCTTTCTCTTTTCGGCCTACGCCCATTACGCGCCGCCGCCACAGCACCTTCCCTTCCCACAACACACCGACGTCATCACACGCACCCAAAACAGGGGCCACGACCGTGTTCCTCGCCCACTCCCATCCCGCACGGTACGCACATTCCCAACTACTACCGCGCACCCTCCCTTTCCAATCTGTGTGTCTCTGTGTCTGTGTCCTGTCCGCGCGTGACGCCTCTCAACATCCGCCGTCCCCCGTCCCGTTTTCGCCCCCATGCCGTCGTCGCGCCGCCTCCTCCCCGTCCACCGCCGCCCCTGTCCGCCCCGCACCACACCATACACCGCTGCTTGTCCCGGCCGTTGCCACCAAAGGCGCCGACCGCAAACGCGCCACGCCGCAGCCCCCGTGCGTCTCGCGCTCGCTTGCATCTCCGTGCCGACGCTGCCTCTCTTCCCACTCGCACTCGACCTCGACAACACAGTCTTTGGCTCCGCCACTGCGTGTTCCGGTGGTACGCACGCTGCAACACGTATGTATTCATTACCAGAGCGATGGCGAGGCATGACAGCATCTCTGTCTGACCAGAGAGTTCTTTATCGCTGCTAGTCGGCGCTTGGACCGCGCCAGACGACAGTAGTGGCACGCACCGGGTCGCCAGGAACAGTTGTTATATATATTGTAGCGCGAGTCGGGAGAGGTAGTAGTCGGTCGACAGTAGTAGCGGGTGGACGGTTGTACTGAGCGGGCGTCGGCGGCGTGCTCTGCTCGTCTCGCGACTCTGGTCACGGTTCGGGACGATGTATAGTATATTGTGTTATAATCAAAAAGGTGGTGTGACGCTGCATTGCGCAAATCTGATAACGTATGTTCATTGTACTTCTTTTGTTCAACAACAAAAGCCCCACTATTACTTTTTTTCTAAAGTAACTTTTGTCTCTTAACGAAAAACATTCACTTTTTAAAGACTACTTCCTATGGCATTTCCCTCCAAGGAGTGCAATTAATTACCAGCCAGCACTCATTCATTGCACACAGCTGTGTAAGGGGTATCTACAATTGAGGAGCGGATATAAATGCAATTTTTTTGTTTTTTTTTTGTGTGTGTGTTGTAACCTCCCAGCAAAATTTAAAATAATGGACAATGTTATTTACGGATGCTAATGGACATTGCGCTAATTGTAACCTCGCCCACAATGAGAGGTATTGAAAATGGCAACAAAAATGTGAAATTCGCAATCTGACTCAAATATAAAGTCTTCACACAACATTTACAAAAGTCCGTTCAGTGACAAGAAACTTCAATTAAACCGAAATATCGGTCTTTGGCCCTGTGCAAAACAATCAGAATTAAAGTCTTACCTCCGAATAAATGGATGTCACATTTCTGCTCTGGTTGTTGCGCAGCGCTTGGAGGAACTGCATTGCAAATAATAATATTCTCTTTTTTTGTGATTTTAGTGACATTTTTCTTCAAAGACGTGGAATGAAATGTGAAGTGCAACGAACTCTTTAGTTCAATAAAAAATTAAATGTTTGAAAAATGCTTTTGAAATAAAGATTATTATTGGGGAACTTGTTGGAGAATAATTACAATTTTTCATTATCTAATGATTATATTAATTAACAGTATACCTTATTCACCATCTTGACCAGTGTTGCCGACCGCCTACATCACACAACCGCACTCGGCTGCTACTACTGACCGACCGCTCTGCATGACGACTATTAGCGTACTGCACGCGACGACTACTGACAGAGTACAGCCCTCAACTACACAGAGCTACGGACTCGCAACGACTACTGACAGACTGACTGACTGAGAACCGCTCGCAACACTCGCGCAGTCCAGCGCAAACTCTCTGGTCACAGATGCTACAATGTCTCGCCATCGCTACTATGTTACATACGTGTTTCAGTGTCTTTTTCATTGGGGTAACGATCTTTGGCTCTTTTTATTCTGAATACAGGGCCAAAGGTCAACGCTGCTGCCCTTATACAATTTATCAGGTTTCATTATGTCTGTTGCAATGTTACATACGGTTCACTCTTTCATTAATATTATCGTTGGGTTTGTTTTGTAGGGACGTTAACATTCTGGCACATTTTTATTATCATCGGACTCTCTGCTATTTGTGCAGGGAGGTTATACCTGGGTCCATTTCCATTTCCATTTACATTTTAATATTGATAGACTTTTTGTTTTCTTTTTTGTTTCTTGTTGTTTTTCCTTCTTTTTTTTTTGTTTTGTTTTTCCCGCTCTCACCACCACCGCCGCATCACGCCTTCCGTTTTCTTGGTTTCTTTTCTGTTCTTCAACATCACCGCGCCCCATTTCCACACCACAGCCATCAGCCTCCAAGACGGGCGGGCGCAGTGTGCCATTTCCGGCGCACAAGCACACCCGTACGGTACTCTCCTCGCCCCCACGCCACCAACAACACAGCGACCACGCGGCTTTCAGGCATGGCACGGCACGGCACGGCACCGGCGAAATGCGCCGCCCCCGCCCCTCCGCGCATCCGTCCGTCTCGCCACGTTCACTGACAGCCGCGTCTGCGGCTACACCACGACAACCACAACACAACACCGCTCCCCTCCCTGGCAACTCACATTGTTTTTCTCCTCCTCTTTTGCACAAACCACAACGCCGAGCACAGGCGCAAGCCACCCACACCGCGCCCCTCCCCGTCCCGTCTTTGGCCGCCGCTCCTCGTTTCCTCGTTTGCCCCCTCCCATCTCCCGAAATGCCATGCCAGCAGCGTTACGCATGCCCCTCCCCTGTCCACACAACACTACCGCCTAACGAACAGCCTTTTCCGGGCCACATGCAGGGCACGCCCACCTCCAAACACTGCCAATTCACGGACGCACACACACACTTTCCCGACACCTTTCTGTACGGAGGGTGCGTCATCTCGACCGTGACAGAGTGACGGCAACTATCGACGATCCATTTCCCCCCACTGGTAAAACATGTCCACTAACACCTACATACATCATTCAAGTACACAGACAATAGCATACACACAATGGGAGGGCACACGAACATGGACGGCACGGCACTGTCATACACTCTTCCTCAGAACCATATCAACAAACGTTACGTACATCCGGGAAAGCGAAAGCGAACGCGAAAGCGAAAGCAAAAGCAAAGGCAAAGCCCAATGCAGCCGTCAAAGGTAACGTTCACCACGGCAGACACTTGCAGCCGCGCCGCCGTTAAACGCATTTCAGTGCGGCTCCAATACGCCTCCGACACGGGAACGTTCCGTTGCTCTACGAATGCGTTTCCTCCCCTTTTTCCCTTCCTCTCTCTTTTGCCCCCCCTCCTTGCACTCTTGCCTCATTCCTCACGTTCTGCCCAGACATTCGACCGATCAAAGTCAACCTTTCGTTACCGTTCTCAGCGCGACGGTGTACAACAGTATGACGGGTGTGCCCAAGACTTCGGTTCAGTTGCGTGACGCCGGTCTATCGCGCCGATCGACAGTTACTCAGGGGGCGACGGATCGGACCACGTCACCGACACACAAAACACTTTCAAACAAACAAATACATACCGGATGGACACAGACAAACACGTGTACAGACATTCGCCAAACAAACGACCGCCGCCGCCGCCGTCGTCGTCTAGCGTGCATCTTGAATGACGACATCGGTGTGCGTGCGTCGTACGCAATCAGTCAGACACGGCTATCAAACATCAGAGTCGAATGGTACATCATCGTGCGTGTCGCCGTACACGTACAGTACAATACAACAACAAAACAATGCGTCTTAATGGCACGTTCATTTCAACGTCACTCACACACCTCCACGCTGCAGTTACGTCGCACCATTGTCAAACTCGGCGTACAGCAAAGGGAATAGTGGGCGGCAAAAAAAACCAAACAAAAACATTTCACATTTCACCCTCGCCATGTATGATGTGCAAAAAAACAAACCCGCAAACGGCCGTCGTTACGGTGACACAAAAGTCGCCGATCACACTGTCCCCCCTCGCAGACGGGTAACACACACACACACACATACACACACCAACAACACCAATGGGTCAAAAACCACGCCAACGAGGCGTGCCACCATTCCACGCCACGGCGACCAACCTCGTGGCCGTACCCCGCGCAACACGCTTTGACGCGCCCCCCCACCCACAATCAAAATGCACACATACATCACAGCCGTCCACACAAACAACAACAACAATTCCGCCCTTCCCGCAAAAGGCAAGTTGGTGGCCCTGAAAAGGGCCGTTTTGCCGCTCTCGCAACGGAGGAGCCTTCTCCATCCTTCCTTCCATTCCAGAGCCACCTCCTTACTTGGAGCTCGTGTACTTGGTCACCGCCTTCGTGCCCTCGCTCACGGCGTGCTTGGCCAGCTCGCCAGGCAGCAACAGCCGCACAGCGGTCTGGATCTCGCGGGACGTGATGGTCGAGCGCTTGTTGTAGTGCGCCAGGCGAGAAGCCTCGGCCGCAATGCGCTCGAAAATGTCGTTCACGAAGCTGTTCATGATGCTCATCGCCTTCGACGAGATGCCCGTGTCAGGGTGCACCTGCTTCAGCACCTTGTAGATGTAGATGGCATAGCTCTCCTTCCTCTTGCGCTTCTTCTTCTTGTCGCCCTTCGAAATGTTCTTCTGCGCCTTGCCAGCCTTCCCGCTAGTCTTGGGCGGCATCTCGAACCAACGTACGGCAGCAGCAACACCAGTAGCAAGCGCTCCGCTCTAGTCAGCGTCTCCCCACACAGTGGCACCCGCCGCCAGCCGCCGCCGCACCTTTACCAGCTCGCCCTGTTGCGGCCGCCGACCAATGGGGCGCGCGCGCAACCGGCCGCCGCACCCGAGCCCATAAAGCACCCCCACCCCGGCTGCGCCGGCACTCGCTGAGTAGCAGTCGAGGGTTGAGCACCGCTCCTCTCACTCGCGTACTGTCAGCCATAGGCCCCCGCTAGTACGGGAGTACAAACAGAGGTGTTCTCCGGCTCTGTTTTTATTAAAACATTGACGGGCACTTGCGCCTAGGTCTTAGCACGGACGGCACTTGGAGAAAATTTTGCATGGCGTCGCCTGGCAGAGTTGTCGTGTCTTCTCGCCGTTGTGGAATGTCGAGCTTGGGTGGCGCCTTGGGGTCGCGGCGGTCTCTGTCCGCCGACGACACGAGGCGCGCTTTCTTGTTGCCGCGGGCCGCGCGGCCGGCCGTCTCGAGCACCTCAGCTGCCGCAGAGTCAGTCTCTGCCCCCCCCAAGAATAGGGAAAAAGTAGGCCAGGACCTGGAAGCGGGCCGCGGAACCACAGAGAGGTTTTCCGCCGCCCCCGTCCAGAATTCCGCGTCTGCCATCGTGTTACTAGGGTCAGCTCTGCAACCGGAAAACCTAACGGTGCCAACAAAGGTTGCAACTGACAACAACCTGGCAGCAAGCCCCCTTTCCGCAACCGACATGGCAAAACCACACAACACACAAACAAACAAATACGTAGTCAGTATTTGCGATCCCGCCCCTCCCTCCCCTCTCCTCAGCCCTCTCCTGCTTGCCAGCAGCTGTGGCCTCCTCGCTGACCATATCCGTAACCTAAATGGCAAGCAGAAGCCCAGTCAACCGACAAAAATCCTTCCCAAACCCGCAACTGCCACCCAACCCCCTACCCGATCCCAGTTCCTTAAATCCCCCCCACTCAAGTCCACCACTTCCAAGCAGGGGCGTGTCAGGAAGGACAAAAAGGAGAAGCACTCCAAGGGGAAAAAGCACTCCACCACCCCAACCACTTCAACACCCTCTGAGGAGCAAGCGCCCCCGACAGCACCTGTCGTCGTCCTAGGAGGGGACCAGGAAACGCTGGCACTGGAAGGGAACCGCGTAACCGGGCAGGATGCGGATGGTTTCGTGCTGGCGAGGAAAACCTTCCGCCAGCCGAGGCTCCCGCCGGCCCGGGGAGTGGAACCCACCCCGAACAGGTTCCAGGCGGTGGCCGATGAGCCTGAGACACCACAAGACACAACAACACAGACACAAAACCAGGTCACCCACCACCTCCCTCCGATCGTCGCGGAGTTCACTCGGAATTACGAGGAACTCTTCGAAATGCTAAAAACAGCAATCGGGGGAGGCAATTTCAAAGCAAAACCTGCTGGTGGTGACAATATAAAAATAACATTATTTACACTCGAGCACTACACCACAATAAAAACACTACTCAACAGCAAAAACATACCCCACTACACTTTCCCCACAACGAAAACACGCAATAGAAACATTGTCATCAGGGACCTGCCGAGACGAGTGGCCCCCCAGGCGATCAAAACAGACCTGACTGCCCAGGGGTACATCGTCAAGGCGGTCCAACAGATGGGACACATAGGCAGCAAATGGCCCCTGTATCAGGTCACACTGCCAGACGTCCCACAGAATAAAAGGGACATCAAGACGATCCTGGCGGTCCCTGTGACCACTGAACCACTGCGCCGAAAAAACAGGACGGTGCAGTGCTTCAGATGTCAGGGCCTCAACCACATTGCGGCACACTGCTCAATGGCAGTGAGGTGCAGAAAATGCGCCGAGGCCCATGACACACGGACGTGCAACATAAAACACACGGACCCGCAAATAAGGTGCGCGCTGTGTGGCAAAAACCACACAGCGGGTTACCAAGGATGCGAGGTCCATAAAAGACACACACAGCAGGCAAAGGGCGCAAAGGCCGCCCCCCACACACGAAAAGAAAACACCACGAACCCACCCAGACACACAAGAAACCAAAACATGACAACACACACAGACAAGGCCTGGGTAAAACCAAGGCCAGACACACCAAGGGCAACATATGCGGAAGTGGTTTCTCCCCCGAGGAACCACGAAAGCATTGCCCAACCACCACAACAGCAGACACCAACACAAGAACAACACCGGGTAAAACACAGCAACAACGACCAGGTCCAACTTGACGGAGAAGGCCCTAGGAAACCCCAGACACACTTCCCCCCCATGGATCAGTTGTTAGGCGTAATGGTGCAGACCATGAACCTCGTCATGGAAATGATGAAGGAATTCAGGGAGGCCCAAAAGCAGAACACACAGGTCCTCGCTGCCCTTCAGGCAACAGTCCAGCAGTCGCTCCCCTCTGCGACTTCCTCAGTAATATCAAAACCCCATCATGGATAGACGACCAAACATCCAAGGCCTGACAATGTGCGTCTTTAACGCAGACGGCATTGTTAATCAAGAGGTCGAGTTCCGAGAACTCATGAAGGAGTTCTCCATCGACATATGCATGATGGGGGAAACCCACCTAAAACCGGGAGTAAAAGCGACAGTTCCCAATTACGTTAGCTACCGTAAAGACAGGCCAACCCAAGGCGGAGGAGTGGCCATATATGTAAAAAGAGGGATCCCCCACCACCAGGTATTCTTACCAGCTACCAACAAAATCGAAGCAGTGGCGGTGGAAGTAACCACTGCCACTGGACCCCTAACAATTGTTGCAGTCTACCGACCCCCACATGACCAGATAGATGAGGGAGACATAGCTGCTCTAGGGCAAATTGAAGGCAAACTCGTAATAGGGGGAGACTTCAATGCCAAACACCCTGACTGGAATTCTAGAGTAACCTCCAGAGCAGGCGCCAAACTGCAACAACTAGCGCGCACCCACCACTTCGAAACATGGGGTCCAGTCGAGCCCACACATTTTCCGAAAAACGGAAGCAGGCCCGATGTGTTAGACATAGCTCTCACTAGGAGGATCGCAGGATTTGTGACCGCAAGGACAATCAACAGAATGTCCTCCGACCACAACCCAGTGATTCTAGAAGTCGATGTGGGAGAATGGGTAGCACTCCCACGGTACCAGACGTCGTACAAACGTACAAACTGGGAGCGATACCAAGAAACTGTCGCCTCTGATATCGCTCGCGCTCCGCCACCTACTGCCGAAACAGTAGAACAAGCGCTACAAGACCTAACAGGCACCATCTTGCAGGCAGCGGAAGAAGCCACCCCTCCACAAAGGGATGGCCCACCGCCACAAATACAGCTCCCGGAACACTTGTTAGCTCAAATTCGACACAAGAACAGAGTGGCAAAAGAGTGGAAGATCACCAGAAATCAGGCCACCAGGAGGCTGCTCAATCGTCTACAGAGAGAACTGAAGGTAGCGCTCAATGAGCACAGAAACCAGCAATGGCAAAACCGCCTCACAGCTCTCAAAGTAGACGATCATACACTTTGGCAAGCAACCAAACAATTCACAAAAAGACGCGCTAGGATGCCGCCACTGCACGGCGAGCGGGGACTGGTCTACAGCAATGCTGAGAAGGCCAACGCCCTCGCCGACTCCTTCGAGAAGCAGTTTCAAACGGCAGAACCCGAGGATGAAGAGCATGAAGAGGTAGTCAGTCGTCAACTGGCTGTCTTCCTCAATGCTGAGGAGGACCCAGAGGACGAACCCATACTTTTTGCCCCCGAGGACGTGGCAAGAGTAATCAGGTCCCTCCCTACAAAAAAGGCGCCAGGGCACGACAGTGTCACAAACCAGTTAGTCAAAAAACTCCCACCCACAGCGATCACACACCTCGCGAACGTCCTCAACGAGATTACTCGTTCCCGTGAGTTCCCAGCTTGCTGGAAACATGCGGAAGTGGTCGCGATACACAAACCAGGAAAAGACCCTCTATTCCCGCAGCACTACAGGCCGATTAGCCTCTTGCCAACACTCAGCAAGATCTATGAGCGCCTCCTGCTAAAACCCATACAAGAACATATTACCAGAGAGCAAATTCTGCCGGATTTCCAATTTGGATTCCGGCAGAACCACTCTGCCCCACAACAGGTCATGAGAATGGTTGAAGCAGCCACAGAGGGCTTCAACCACAGAGGCTACTGCGGGATAGTGCTACTAGACGTAGCCAAAGCCTTTGATTCAGTATGGCATAGAGGGCTACTCTACAAGTTGTACTCACAAGGGTTTCCAGGGAGCATTGTTCAGCTAATCAAGAGCTACCTCGCGAATAGGACTTTCTCCGTCAAAGTAGAAACTGCCACCTCCACCAGAAGGCGTATTCGTGCGGGGGTGCCACAGGGATCGGTCCTGGGGCCCGTATTGTACAGCTTGTACACTGCGGACACTCCGACGGCCCCCCTGGTGCACACCGCGCAGTACGCAGACGACACAGCCTTCTACACGAGAAATGCGAACAAGGACCTGGTCATTCGTAGGCTACAAAGGGTTTTAGACGACACAGAAACCTGGGCCCGTCGCTGGCGCATCACCATCAATTCGGAGAAGACGCAGGCAATGCTGATTACCCGCAGGCTCGGAAGGCGCGAACCTCCTCAACGTCCCCCCCTCCACCTCCACCTAAATGGAACCCAACTCCCCTGGCGCAGAACCGCCAAGTACCTTGGCGTAACCTTGGACTCTCGTCTTACGTGGAAACCCCACATAGACGAGGTCCACAGGAAGGCCTGCGCCAGAATGTCCATCCTATATCCTATCCTCAACACAACCAGCTCCCTTCCCTGCCCAGTAGCAGTAAATGTTTATCAGGCCCTGATCCGGCCAGTAATGGAGTATGCGTGCCCTGTCTGGGGATACGCGGCGAAGCAGCACCTGGACAAACTCCAGAGGCTGCAGAACCGCGCCCTCAGAAGGGCACTGCATCTACCACTCGGATTCCCCATAGACGACCTGCACGCCGCAGCCGAAATCCCACTCCTGAGAGAGCGTTTCCAGGATCTGGCAAGGGCCTTCTACGAGGGTTCTTCCAGATCCGAAAACGCACTCATCCACTCCCTAGGTCGGTATGACATGTCCCGCGATAAGCACAAGCGCCCTATGACGATCTTCGACGACTAAGTCGAAGAGAAAATCCCAACACCCAATCCATCATCCTGTTCCTTCCCATATAACACCAAACTTCTCGCCTACCTCAGGCAAGTACCAGACACACTCACAACAATCATCACAAATCACAGACACCAAAAACTATAGAAAAATCACACACACACGTTCACAGGGGAGTAAAAGCCGAAAGGCTACGGACTCCCCCTCACACTTCCCCAAAGAGGGGAAAGCAAAAGATGAGTGCAGGCAGGCAGGCAGGCTGCGCCGGCACACACGGACAGTCGCTGAGATGTGCAGCCGCGAGAAGGACGTACCTGCGCCTGCTAGCGACGCGAAGGGTGTGGCAGATCGCCGTTCGGCCGCGTTTGCGCTGTCGACGGCCCCATCTGGCCCCCCACCTATGACGACCACTGCTACGGCTATGGATTTGACGGACACTGCTACGGAAACGTTGAAGACTGCGCTGTCTGCTCCGCTGCCAGATTCTGACGATGAGTGCACTGCCGCCCCTCGGCCACGCGGACGCAGCGGGAAACAGAAGAGGAGGGCACCAGCTGCGACGGCTGCTGCTCGCAGCTCGCCGATTGAGAAGAGGGCCAAGCAAGACTTCGCCCCTGACGCTGACGGTTTCGTCCCGGCCCGGCGCACTGCAAGACGCATGCTGTCATCGACGACGCCACCAACTGTCGTCGCCAACTCCTTCGATGCGCTCGAGGACGCGCCGGACCCGCCGCCGAGCAATCCTGCGCCGAAGACAGACTCCCATCTTCCGCCGGTGGTTCTTCAGTTTCGGCCGCCCTATGGAGAACTGCAGAAGCTGTTGCGCAGCTGGACGACGGCCGTGTACACCGTGAAGCCTGCGGGGCGAGACCTATACAGGGTCACACTCCGCACTGCTGATGACTATCGCCGGGTCACCCAGGAGGCGTCTGAGCGTGGTATCCCTTTCTATACCCACGCCTCCGCACCTGACAAGGTCCTGAAGATCGTATTTCGCGACCTTCCGTTCAACATGGAAGCCGATCACCTGCATCGAGAACTCGCAGACCTGGGCTTCTACATACGGGCAGTTGTGAAGATGAAGTCGCCAAAATCACGCGAAGATATGCCGCTCTTCCTGGTCGTCTGCTCTGACACCGTGGAGAACCGCAAACTCTACCAATTGACGCGGGTCGCCGACGTTCCGGTCCAGACCGAAGATCTTCGTTCCCGGAGAGGCCCTGTGCAGTGCTTTCGCTGCCAGGGAATCAACCACGTCGCGCGCCACTGTTCTATGCCGGACAGATGCGTTAAATGCGCCGGCGCCCATGCAGGAAGTGCGTGCCCCCGTCCGCCCTCCGAGAAGCCTACATGTGCACTCTGTGGCGGTGCTCATGTGGCCAGTTATCGTGGGTGTGAGGTATGGAAGCGTGCCATTGCTCGCCAGCGTGGCCAAACACCAGCGCCACATCAGAAGAAGCTCGCAACGAGACGGCCAGGCGTCTCTTTCGCGGCGGCAACGTCAGGGACGCCCTCCGCCGCCCCGGCTACGTCGGTTCCTGCTCCCGCCGCATCCGAGGCCGTACCGACACCGGAGGCTCCTGCGCCTCCACCACCGCCGCCAGTGGCGGTACCGGGTACTGCCTCTCCCGGGCCGTCGGCCGGACCGCGCCCCACCAACCGCCGGCGCGGGGGTCACCGCCCAGTGGGTACCCAACGCTCAGCACCGTCCGTCGAGCAGCCCCAGGTGGACTCTCACAGCGAAGCAGCCACGCCCCCCCTTTCCTGCGCCGGGGCCGCGCCGGCTGTCTCCACCGCTGACCTGGCCAACCTCGTCGCGCAGCTCACAGCCCTGGTGACCAGTGCTACGAAGTTGATTGAAGTCCTGTCGCAGCAACTCACCGCTGCAGTGCCGATGGCCTCTCCGGCCCCAACCGCTGCCAACACTCAACAGCCGCACCATGGCCAGCGTTAGAGGGCTCACGGTCGTCGCGTGGAATGCCAACGGCGTCCGCACCCAAGCTGGCGAACTTCGCCAATTTCTCCGCGATGAAGCCGTCGACGTCTGCCTTATCAATGAAACACACCTGAAGCCTGGGGTAGACGTCAGGGCGGCCAACTACTCAAGCTATCGCACCGATCGACTGACGGCGGGTGGGGGGACAGCCGTCTACGTCCGCCATGGCATACGTCACCATGTGATACAACTTCCACCACTGGCGACGCTGGAGGCCACTGGTGTCGTTGTTCACACCTCGGCGGGCGCCATCACGTTCGTCGCGGCCTATCGGCCGCCGTCTCGTCCCCTGGACCCTGCTGACATCAATGCTCTGCTTTCCTTGAGGGGGCCAGTGTTCGTCGCCGGGGACTTCAATAGCAAACATGTCTCCTGGAACTCCAGGATCACCAACGCCGCTGGCCGCTGCCTGCTCCGGATAGCGGAACGTCACCATGCGCTTGTGGTGGGGCCGTACGACCCGACAATTTTCCCTGCTCGTGGCCTCCCAGATATAATTGACATCGCAGTCGTCAAGGGCATCCCTCATCGGATCACCGCCACGACGCGGACTGCACTGTCGTCGGATCATGTCCCTGTGGTTTTTGACATCGACCTCGACGCCCTCCAGCAGCCCAGGCGCGGTATCTCACTTGCTGGCATCGACTGGGACAGGTTTCAAGAAGCCGTGACGCACTCACTAGCCGCCGCACCGCCCCCTGCGGAAGTTGGAGCGGACGAAGCACTTTTGCACTTCGCGGCAACCACGATCGACGCTGCCACCATAGCGACGCCGCCCCGACCACGCCCCCCGCCTGACTACTCCCGACAGCTGCCGCCGGACATCCTTGCGGCCATCACTGAGAAGAACCGGGTCTACCGGGAGTGGCAGAGGACGCGAAATGCCAACACCAAGCGCCTCCTCAACAGGATGCGTCGGGACATCCGGGCCGCCATTGACGATCATCGCAATCGCGACTGGAATAACAAGGTCGCCGCCCTTTGTCTTGAAGATGGCACAGCCTGGCAGATGACGAAGCGTTTCCTACGCCGCACGCAACGTATCCCCCCGCTGCTGGTCCAAGGTCAGGCTGTCTGCGAACCAGCTGCGAAGGCTGATGCTCTTGCTGACGTCTTTGAGGCGGCGTTTACGCCTCTCGAAGACCCGACTGACGCTGTCACCGACGACCTGGTTGCTGACCGGCTCCCACGCTACCTGGAGGCGCGTGACGACGATGACGTCATTGAAGAGACAACGGCGGAGGAGGTGTCGACCATCCTGCGTGCCCTGCACCCCAGGAAAGCTGCCGGCCCAGACGAAGTTTCCAACGCCCTGCTCCGGAAGTTGCCGCCCGTGGCTGTCACTCATCTTGCTGACGTCTTTAATGTCATCCTCCGGTCCTGCAGCTTTCCTCAGTCCTGGAAGCATGCGGAAATCGTGGCGATTCCGAAGATGGGGAAGGATCTGCGGCAGCCCGTGAACTACAGACCTATTAGTCTCCTGCCGGCCGTCTCTAAGGTCTTTGAGAGGGTGTACATCAGGCGGCTGCAGCGCCACGTCGACGAGGAAGGCCTCCTGCCCGAAGAGCAGTTCGGGTTTCGCAGGGGCCACTCAGCCGTTCATCAACTCCTTCGGTTAGTGGAAGATGCGTTCGTCGCCCTCGAGCAGCGCGAGTTCTTCGGCGCGGTGTTCCTGGACGTGTCGCGTGCTTTCGACAGCGTGTGGCACCGCGGCCTCTTGTTCAAGCTTTTTGAACTTGGGGTCCCGACGTCGCACGTGCGTCTCATCGCTTCCTATCTTGCTGATAGAACCTTCCATGTGCGGGCCGCGCAGGGCTTGTCCTCCGTCCGCCGCATCAACGCCGGGGTGCCGCAGGGCTCGGTCTTGGGGCCACTCCTGTACTCGCTGTACACGTCTGATGCGCCGAAGATCGACCGTGTGCAGCTCGCCCTGTACGCGGATGATACGGCTCTCTACACTCGGAGCCTCAATGCCGCTGTCATGCGCCGCCGTCTGCAGCTCGCCGTTGACACCCTGGCAGCCTGGGCAGTCAAGTGGCGTCTCCTATTCAATGGTGCCAAGACTCAGTTCCTGATCGTCACCAGGCGACTCGTTCCTGCAGGTCTGCAGCCGCTCGCTGTCGGTGGAAGCCCTGTCCCGTGGCGCCCAACGGCGCATTACCTCGGCGTCACCATTGACCGCCGACTCACGTGGGCTCCACACATTCGCGACGTGAAGGCCAAAGTGCGGAACAGGCTCCGCACCCTGTACCCTTTGCTGAACCCTGGTTCCCAACTACCACCGCGGCTGGGCATCACCCTGTACAAGGCGCTGCTCCGTCCTGTACTCCAATACGCCGCCGTCGTCTGGGGGAACGCCGCCGACACGAACCTGAAGAAGCTGGAGACTCTGCAGAATCGCATCCTTCGGCTGGCCTTACACCTGCCTTACGATTTTCCCACTGCTCATCTTCACGACGTCGCGGAAGTACCTCTACTCCGTGACCTCTTCCAGACGGCCGCCCGCACCTTTTACGACAGTGCTGGTCGGTCGCACAACGCCCAAATCCGGACGCTGGGCCACAAATTGCAACGCAGCGTCACCACCCGCTGGCCACACCTGCTAGCTATGTAGCTGGCTCTGCCGAACTGTGCTGAGGAGACACCCAAGAAGACATCCCACATGTGAAGACGCAACATCAGCATGGATGGGAGGCAAAGCATTAACTGCTGCGAACTCCATCACACATCGGAGGAAAAGTATCTCCGTGCAGATCCATGCGATGCGATGCGATGCGCCGGCACACACGCAGACACAGTCGCTGAGATGTGCAGCCGCGAGAAGGACGTACCTGCGCCTGCTAGCGACGCGAAGGGTGTGGCAGATCGCCGTTCGGCCGCGCTTGCGCTGTCGACGGCCCCATCTGGCCCCCCACCTATGACGACCACTGCTACGGCTATGGCTTTGACGGACACTGCTACGGAAACGTTGAAGACTGCGCTGTCTGCTCCTCTGCCAGATTCTGACGATGAGAGCACTGCCGCCCCCCGGCCACGCGGACGCAGCGGGAAACAGAAGAGGAGGGCACCAGCTGCGACGGCTGCTGCTCGCAGCTCGCCGATTGAGAAGAGGGCCAAGCAAGACTTCGCCCCTGACGCTGACGGTTTCGTCCCGGCCCGGCGCACTGCCAGACGCATGCTGTCATCGACGACGCCACCGACTGTCGTCGCCAACTCCTTCGATGCGCTCGCGGACGCGCCGGACCCGCCGCCGAGCAATCCTGCGCCGAAGACAGACTCCCATCTTCCGCCGGTGGTTCTTCAGTTTCGGCCGCCCTATGGAGAACTGCAGAAGCTGTTGCGCAGCTGGACAACGGCCGTGTACACCGTGAAGCCTGCGGGGCGAGACCTATACAGGGTCACACTCCGCACTGCTGATGACTATCGCCGGGTCACCCAGGAGGCGTCTGAGCGTGGTATCCCTTTCTATACCCACGCCTCCGCACCTGACAAGGTCCTGAAGATCGTATTTCGCGACCTTCCGTTCAACATGGAAGCCGATCACCTGCATCGAGAACTCGCAGACCTGGGCTTCTACATACGGACAGTTGTGAAGATGAAGTCGCCAAAATCACGCGAAGATATGCCGCTCTTCCTGGTCGTCTGCTCTGACACCGTGGAGAACCGCAAACTCTACCAATTGACGCGGGTCGCCGACGTTCCGGTCCAGACCGAAGATCTTCGTTCCCGGAGGGGCCCTGTGCAGTGCTTTCGCTGCCAGGGAATCAACCACGTCGCGCGCCACTGTTCTATGCCGGACAGATGCGTTAAATGCGCCGGCGCCCATGCAGGAAGTGCGTGCCCCCGTCCGCCCTCCGAGAAGCCTACATGTGCACTCTGTGGCGGTGCTCATGTGGCCAGTTATCGTGGGTGTGAGGTATGGAAGCGTGCCATTGCTCGCCAGCGTGGCCAAACACCAGCGCCACATCAGAAGAAGCTCGCAACGAGACGGCCAGGCGTCTCTTTCGCGGCGGCAACGTCAGGGACGTCCTCCGCCGCCCCGGCTACGTCGGTTCCTGCTCCCGCCGCATCCGAGGCCGTACCGACACCGGAGGCTCCTGCGCCTCCACCACCGCAGCCAGTGGCGGTACCGGGTACTGCCTCTCCCGGGCCGTCGGCCGGACCGCGCCCCACCAACCGCCGGCGCGGGGGTCACCGCCCAGTGGGTACCCAACGCTCAGCACCGTCCGTCGAGCAGCCCCAGGTGGACTCTCACAGCGAAGCAGCCACGCCCCCCCTTTCCTGCGCCGGGGCCGCGCCGGCTGTCTCCACCGCTGACCTGGCCAACCTCGTCGCGCAGCTCACAGCCCTGGTGACCAGTGCTACGAAGTTGATTGAAGTCCTGTCGCAGCAACTCACCGCTGCAGTGCCGATGGCCTCTCCGGCCCCAACCGCTGCCAACACTCAACAGCCGCACCATGGGCAGCGTTAGAGGGCTCACGGTCGTCGCGTGGAATGCCAACGGCGTCCGCACCCAAGCTGGCGAACTTCGCCAATTTCTCCGCGATGAAGCCGTCGACGTCTGCCTTATCAATGAAACACACCTGAAGCCTGGGGTAGACGTCAGGGCGGCCAACTACTCAAGCTATCGCACCGATCGACTGACGGCGGGTGGGGGGACAGCCGTCTACGTCCGCAATGGCATACGTCACCATGTGATACAACTTCCACCACTGGCGACGCTGGAGGCCACTGGTGTCGTTGTTCACACCTCGGCGGGCGCCATCACGTTCGTCGCGGCCTATCGGCCGCCGTCTCGTCCCCTGGACCCTGCTGACATCGCTGCTCTGCTTTCCTTGAGGGGGCCAGTGTTCGTCGCCGGGGACTTCAATAGCAAACATGTCTCCTGGAACTCCAGGATCACCAACGCCGCTGGCCGCTGCCTGCTCCGGATAGCGGAACGTCACCATGCGCTTGTGGTGGGGCCGTACGACCCGACCATTTTCCCTGCTCGTGGCCTCCCAGATATAATTGACATCGCAGTCGTCAAGGGTATCCCTCATCAGATCACCGCCACGACGCGGACTGCACTGTCGTCGGATCATGTCCCTGTGGTTTTTGACATCGACCTAGACGCCCTCCAGCAGCCCAGGCGCGGTATCTCACTTGCTGGCATCGACTGGGACAGGTTTCAAGAAGCCGTGACGCACTCACTAGCCGCCGCACCGCCCCCTGCGGAAGTTGGAGCGGACGAAGCACTTTTGCACTTCGCGGCAACCACGATCGACGCTGCCACCATAGCGACGCCGCCCCGACCACGCCCCCCGCCTGACTACTCCCGACAGCTGCCGCCGGACATCCTTGCGGCCATCACTGAGAAGAACCGGGTCTACCGGGAGTGGCAGAGGACGCGAAATGCCAACACCAAGCGCCTCCTCGACAGGATGCGTCGGGACATCCGGGCCGCCATTGACGATCATCGCAATCGCGACTGGAATAACAAGGTCGCCGCCCTTTGTCTTGAAGATGGCACAGCCTGGCAGATGACGAAGCGTTTCCTCCGCCGCACGCAACGTATCCCCCCGCTGCTGGTCCAAGGTCAGGCTGTCTGCGAACCATCTGCGAAGGCTGATGCTCTTGCTGACGTCTTTGAGGCGGCGTTTACGCCTCTCGAAGACCCGACTGACGCTGTCACCGACGACCTGGTTGCTGACCGGCTCCCACGCTACCTGGAGGCGCGTGACGACGATGACGTCATTGAAGAGACAACGGCGGAGGAGGTGTCGACCATCCTGCGTGCCCTGCACCCCAGGAAAGCTGCCGGCCCAGACGAAGTTTCCAACGCCCTGCTCCGGAAGTTGCCGCCCGTGGCTGTCACTCATCTTGCTGACGTCTTTAATGTCATCCTCCGGTCCTGCAGCTTTCCTCAGTCCTGGAAGCATGCGGAAATCGTGGCGATTCCGAAGATGGGGAAGGATCTGCGGCAGCCCGTGAACTACAGACCTATTAGTCTCCTGCCGGCCGTCTCTAAGGTCTTTGAGAGGGTGTACATCAGGCGGCTGCAGCGCCACGTCGACGAGGAAGGCCTCCTGCCCGAAGAGCAGTTCGGATTTCGCAGGGGCCACTCAGCCGTTCATCAACTCCTTCGGTTAGTGGAAGATGCGTTCGTCGCCCTCGAGCAGCGCGAGTTCTTCGGCGCGGTGTTCCTGGACGTGTCGCGTGCTTTCGACAGCGTGTGGCACCGCGGCCTCTTGTTCAAGCTTTTTGAACTTGGGGTCCCGACGTCGCACGTGCGTCTCATCGCTTCCTATCTTGCTGATAGAACCTTCCATGTGCGGGCCGCGCAGGGCTTGTCCTCCGTCCGCCACATCAACGCCGGGGTGCCGCAGGGCTCGGTCTTGGGGCCACTCCTGTACTCGCTGTACACGTCTGATGCGCCGAAGATCGACCGTGTGCAGCTCGCCCTGTACGCGGATGACACGGCTCTCTACACTCGGAGCCTCAATGCCGCTGTCATGCGCCGCCGTCTGCAGCTCGCCGTTGACACCCTGGCAGCCTGGGCAGTCAAGTGGCGTCTCCTATTCAATGGTGCCAAGACTCAGTTCCTGATCGTCACCAGGCGACTCGTTCCTGCAGGTATGCAGCCGCTCGCTGTCGGTGGCAGCCCTGTCCCGTGGCGCCCAACGGCGCATTACCTCGGCGTCACCATTGACCGCCGACTCACGTGGGCTCCACACATTCGCGACGTGAAGGCCAAAGTGCGGAACAGGCTCCGCACCCTGTACCCTTTGCTGAACCCTGGTTCCCAACTACCACCGCGGCTGGGCATCACCCTGTACAAGGCGCTGCTCCGTCCTGTACTCCAATACGCCGCCGTCGTCTGGGGGAACGCCGCCGACACGAACCTGAAGAAGCTGGAGACTCTGCAGAATCGCATCCTTCGGCTGGCCTTACACCTGCCTTACGATTTTCCCACTGCTCATCTTCACGACGTCGCGGAAGTACCTCTACTCCGTGACCTCTTCCAGACGACCGCCCGCACCTTTTACGACAGTGCTGGTCGGTCGCACAACGCCCAAATCCGGACGCTGGGCCACAAATTGCAATGCAGCGTCACCACCCGCTGGCCACACCTGCTAGCTATGTAGCTGGCTCTGCCGAACTGTGCTGAGGAGACACCCAAGAAGACATTCCACATGTGAAGACGCAACATCAGCATGCATGGGAGGCAAAGCATTAAGTGCTGCGAACTCCATCACACATCGGAGGAAAAGTATCTCCGTGCAGATCAATGCGATGCGATGCGATGCGCCGGCACGCACTCCGCTGCTCGACTCGCTGCCGCTCGCACCGGTCGTTTTCGTTTCCGTTTCGTGTGCACCGTCGCTAGCCCATCGCCATGTCCGGACGCGGAAAGGGAGGCAAAGTCAAGGGCAAGTCAAAGTCCCGCTCAAGCAGGGCTGGGCTCCAGTTCCCGGTCGGCAGAATCCACCGCCTCCTGCGCAAGGGAAACTACGCAGAGCGCGTCGGCGCCGGGGCGCCCGTCTACCTCGCCGCCGTCATGGAGTACCTCGCGGCTGAGGTGCTCGAGCTGGCCGGAAACGCGGCCCGCGACAACAAGAAGACGCGCATCATCCCGCGCCACCTGCAGCTTGCCATCCGCAACGACGAGGAGCTCAACAAGCTCCTGTCGGGCGTCACCATCGCACAGGGTGGTGTCCTGCCCAACATCCAGGCCGTCCTGCTGCCAAAGAAGACCGAGAAGAAGGCCTAAAGGAGGCCAGGCAATCGCAGCGCCGCGTGCTCCCCTGCACGCAACGC